>NC_084629.1:39009589-39084589 GCF_033978795.1 Nerophis ophidion | reverse complement strand
ATGGGCTGGATTTGTCGACCCTGAACACAAGACCACTTCAATCAATCAATCAATCAATGTTTATTTATGTAGCCCCAAATCACAAATGTCTCAAAGGGCTGCACAAATCATTACGACTACAACATCCTCGGAAGAACCCACAAAAGGGCAAGGAAAACTCACACCCAGTGGGCAGGGAGAATTCACATCCAGTGGGACGCCAGTGACAATGCTGACTATGAGAAACCTTGGAGAGGACCTCAGATGTGGGGAAACCCCCCCCCGTATAGGGGACCGAAAGCAATGGATGTCGAGCGGGTCTAACATGATACTGTGAAAGTTCAATCCATAGTGGCTCCAACACAGCCGCGAGAGTTCAGTTCAAAGCGGATCCAAGACAGCAGCGAGAGTCCCGTCCACAGGAAACCATCCCAAGCGGAGGCGGATCAGCAGCGTAGAGATGTCCCCAACCGATACACAGGCGAGCGGTCCATCCTGCGTCCCGACTTGCACTTTTCCAAAAGGACAAAAGCAAATAGGGCGGCGAAGGCACACTTTTATGTGTGTTTGCTGTTCAATCACACCTGCTATTTATGATGGGAGATTAAAACGACAAGCGATGATGTCATCTCAGTATAAAAGCAGGTGAGGCTCACCTGCAAATACTACAAACCTTGAGCAAGGTGTGCTTGAGCGCTAAACACACTTCCTTGATAATCGACTATGAATTTATTTAAACTCTTAATGGAAGAGAAAACCGGTGCCAGGCCCACTTATCTAATCATTTTCAAGTGGGGAACCTCCCAGGATCCTGGACCATGGACTCGTACTACACATGGCTGCCATGCCAAGAGGACTTCAGTGGACGGCGCACAATAAAGAACTGAAAGTTCCCCTAAATTGGTATCCAGACTTGCGAAATCCCGTTTGTACATTTCCAGGCCTGGTTGGCACTGTGTGATAAAACCCAGTCCTTGGCACACACACTAAAACCTGATTCACGGGAAATGATTACCCAGCCTTATGAGTCATCCAGGTCGGACATGACAACTACTTCCTGTTCTTTAACAGTCTTATGGAAACCAACTAAATGACTCAAGATGATGAGCTTTTCTTCCCGTCACTCACACACACCAGTTGCAAACTATGGTTGTCCCGATACTAATATTTTGGTACTGGTAGCAAAATCTATTTCCATACTTTTCTAAACAAAGGGGACTTGACATTAGTTTTGGACGCTACCGCACATTTAGGTATGGATCCGATACCAAGTAGTGACAGGATCAGACATTGGTCAGAATCAAAGTGTCCAGGGACTTATTTCCTGACTTTATAAACATACCGTATTTCCTTGAATGGCCGCCGGGGCGCTAATTAATTTAAAACCTCTTCTCACTCCGGCGTTTACCAAAGGAATGCTGTAAATTTAGGCCTGCGCTTATAAATTTGAGTGTGATGTAAGGATACCATCATGAAAAGCAGATTAAATTATAAAAATGTCAATATGTTTATAGAAGTCTTCCTTATCTTCCTTCAGTTTTAAAAGTCTCTGTCTCCTTTTGTCATGCCTGTTAATCCGGATTTATGTTTGATCATGTTATGTTTTGTTTTTTTTGGACTCTCGTGTCTCGTTTTGCACTTCCTAGTTTTGTTTGTTACCATAGCAACCCATTAGTTTCCACCTGTTCTCCTAGTCACGCCCCTGCCCTCAGTCCCGCACCTGTTTCTCATTACCACAGCCACTATTTAAGTCATTTACTTTCTGTTCATGGGTCTGGGAACTTTACTACTATTTTTGACCACGCCACGTAAGATCTTTGTGTTTTTTGCCTCAGTGCAAGTTTTTGGTTTATTGTGTATCTTTGATAGTATCTTTTGTTTATTTGTAGATTCTGATTGTTTGAAGTTTTAGTATAGATTATTATCCGCCACCGAGCGCGTCCTTTGTTTTACAATTTTGTATTTTAGTATATAAATAAATCCTCATGTACTCACATCCATTCCTAACTCGTCCCAAATCATCTCCGTATCGAAGAAGCAAAACCAATCCATGTCACGGCTTGACACTTTTATTACCTCCTTCTTCGATTGAAAGTCCAGTTTAGAAAACAGTTTTATTTTAGATATGTAATCCTCCATGTTAAAAGTGCAAGCGAGAGGAAAAAATAAACACGCGCTTGTTGTCACTTCTTCTGCAGCCGAGTAGTCGCAAGAAGGATCACTAGCGCCCTCTACCACCAGGAGGCGGGAGTCATTTAATGACTCATATTTGACACACGCAGCTACGGTATATTAATAAAAAATAGCTGCTTACTGTTCTTTTTAGCAAATTCAATAGCTTGGACCTTAAATCCTACTGAATAGCTCTTAGTCTTCTTCCCTTTATGCGATTTCAAATGATTGAAATGAGCCTCCTCCATTTTGAAAATGATGACAGGTGAAGTGTCACTCGTGACGTGACGAGTTTGACCCGGTGGAAATTCTAGGCGTGCGCTAATAAAAATAATATTTTGCGAAACGAGTATGAACCGGCAGTAACTCTAGGCAGGCGCATACTATATACCCGGCGGCAATTCAAGGAAATACGGTAATTATAAAAATATATATTTGATCATAGTAGTGTCGGCGAGATACGCTCCTGTACTTGGTATCATTACAGTGGATGTCAGGCGTAGATCCACCTATGGCATTTGTTTACATTGGGACACCGGTGAGCAGTGGGCGGTTGGGATATCAGTACGTTTTAGAGGCGGTATAGTACCGAATCTGATTGTTAGTCCACCGGTCATACCGGTATACCGTACAACCCTATCGCTAACAGTCAAATATTGTATCATTTCATCCACACGGGATCGAAACAATACTTTTGGAGAACGGGCTCCAGAAAAACACAGGCTATGTCATCCCTACAAGCCTGTTTCTGTTTCGCAGGATTCCCTGCTCTTCAGGGGATTTTATTGAAGTGTCTGTGGTTGTTACGTATACAGAGAGTATAGTACATGGGGGTGTGGCCATTGTTACGCGGTAGTGCAACGTAACGGGCTGCCCTCATTATGCCGGCACAGAAGCAAGGCACGTCCGTGTAACAATGGCCACACCCCTATGTAATGTACCCATATATATGTATATATATAGGTAAGGATATCATTTAATCTTAACTCAAAAATATTACAAATACAAAGGGTATAAACAAAAGGCGCTCTCAGAGGTGGTACAAAAACTTGGCTCTAAAAACAAACAAAAACTTGCACTGTGGCATGAATAACGAATTGTTTTTTTTTTTACTGTGACCGAGACAAGGGGCATGGAACAATTGGCATGAAATCATGGGTTTGTAGAAGGTGATCGAGGGTGATAGAAGGTGAGTTGATGGTGATGTCGCCAGGCTGACTACCTGGCAACTGTGGCTTAAATAATACTGTGGTGATTGGAAACAGGTGCGTGACATGGGGACAGGTGGAAACTAATGGGTTGGCATGGAAACAAAACAATGGAGCGAAAAAACAGGAACTATATATATATAAATATATATATATAGTTGAGGTTACTGTGGTTGACCCGTTATACAGTGCTCAATACCGAGGTAGAGCGGAATATACCGTATTACCTTAAATTGCCGCCGGGTATATAGTATGCGCCTGCCTAGAATTACTGATATATAATTTTTATTAGCGCATGTATAGAATTTCTGCCAGGTCAAACTCATTTCGCCAAATAATTAGCATATGCCTAGAATTTCCGCCGGGTCAAACTCGTCACGTCACGAGTGACACTTCACCTGTCATCATTTTCAAAATGGAGGAGGCTGATTTCAATAATTTGAAATCGCATAAAGGGAAAAAGATTAAGAGCTATTCAGTAGGATTTAAGGTCCAAGCTTTTGAATATGCTAAAAAGAACAGTAAGCAGCTATGTTTTATTAATATACCGTAGCTGCGTGTGTCAAATATGAGTCAATAAATGACTCCCGCCTCCTGGTGGTAGAGGGCGCTAGTGATCCTTCTTGCGACTACTCGGCTGCAGAAGAAGTGACAACAAGCGCGTGTTTATTTTTTCCTCTCGCTTGCACTTTTAACATGGGGGATTACATATCTAAAATAAAACAGTTTTCTAAACTGGACTTTCAATGGAAGCAGGAGGTAATAAAGGAAGATCTTCATCAAGACAGAGAGACTTTTAAAACTGAAGCAAGATAAGGAAGACTTCTATAAACAAGTTATCGATGCTTTTGATTAGAAGGAGCTGCACATGGACTTCATTTATAAGTAAAGGTAAGACCATAATACATTTTTTTTTAATTAATTTTTTTCATGATGGTATCCTTACATCACACTCAAATTTATAAGCGCAGGCCTAGATTTACTGCATGCCTTTGGTAAACGCTGGAGTAAGAAGAGGTTTTAAATTAATTAGCGCCCCGACGGCAATTCTGCTGATTGGAGTAAGCGTTGCTCTGGTTTGTCGACAAATTGGAAGTTGCTGGCGGTCTTCAAAGTAGCCCAAAGCTGCCACAAATGATCGGAGGATGCGGGAAGAACTGTGGATCACATCGGACTGTCTACCCCGCAGTTTTTGAGGATCAGTCGTAGGCAATTTTAGAGTGAAAAGCACATTTTATTTTCACTCGCATACAAATCATTTTAACTTGGATTGTTTCCCTGGCTTCGAGAATCTCCCGAAGATCACTGCAACGAAAACACAACAAACTCCTTTCTTGTCTCTCATGGACACACACCTGTTGTTGTGGACTTTGGACTAGCGACGGCGAATACATCAAGGCCGCGGAACAGAGACACACTACAGGCTTATACACACACACAGAATATACGCCACACATACACCCTCCTGTCCCCCAATCCAATGCCCTCGATGCAATCCCGTAGGGGTGATGAATGGATGGTCAGCGCCTGAGAGCTGCGACCTACCACCATGACCTTGAACTACCTTCCCTCTGTTGCTAGATATCTCGCGATGTACGTTGTAATATGTATATGTGCTTTGCTATGGAGGTTTTTTTCTCACTCCGAACTGGACCCCCTTAGGAGCCCAGTCTGGATTGTATTTTTTTACTCATCCTTCCCCAGCGTTTGACCTTTTTCCCATCTTTTACGGGGCGCCTTATGGCGACCCATCAGCGTTCTTGTTCTGTAACCCTGTACACTGTTTGTTTGTCTAATCTTGAACAGGTTTGTACTTGTTGCAATGACAATAAAGACCTTCCTACCTACCTACCTAAAAAAAAACACAGTTGCTATATAATCCCTACCAGGCTGTTCCGCAGGTTTCTCTGCCCTCCTCCGCAAAATCCCCCGAAAAGCAGAGAAACCTGTAATCTAAATTCAAATTTTAGATTTCCTGACTTGGATTTATTTTACAGTGTGATTGTTTAGAGCAAATAAATACAAGAGTTTCATCCTGCCAGCTGGGGCTCCTGGCAAAATGTTTGTCCCCTGCTGCTCCCATTTCTGTACTGAAACATGCGCTCTGATTTGATACCATTCTTGAAGTCTTTTATTTCCGACAATAATGACGTAACAATGTATTATCTCTCCTGAGGCTAAGATGGGAAGCGAACACCTGGGACCCGAGCCGGCTCTTCCCTACCCCGGCCCCATGAACTACGAGGGTGCAGCGCCCCAACCTGGGTTGTACCCGTCCCCTAAAGCAGGACCCCCACATGTCGCTTCCCAAAGAGGTCTGTAAACGCTGCCTGTTCAAAACTACTTTTACTTTTACTACCAGAAAAGTCTAGTCCAGGGGTGCGCCCATTACGTGGATGGTGGAGGGTGTGTCCGCCCATAGCCAGCCAGACATTCAAAATGATCGATCATCAATCTTTACCATGGTCACTTAAGATTGAAATTCGCCGCACCCGAGGGTCTCATGAGATAACGCTGGCTGCTGCCGGATCATTATTAAGAAAAAATGACCGACAGGAAGGCCAGAAACACTTTTCATTTCAACAGACTCTCGCGCCGTACCTGCCGTCAAAACTCTAAAGGCCGACTGCACAGTTCCTGTCTTCGCAATAAAAGCCCTGTTCCATCCCAACTGTGTTAAAAGATTGATTGTACAGATATGGTGTTGGTTCTGCTGGGCAAGCATGCCTTGGGTCAGCTGTAGGGTCATCAGCCGGGGACCACCGCTCATTGGAGTTTCGCTCTCTTTCACCTCGGAACGCCTCCTGGGACGTCTCCCTGCCACCCCCTGCAGCCGACCCATTTTATTGCCTCGACCCCCCAGTACTTATCCCTTCCTCCTCGGCCACAACCAGAAACTTCCCTTTTCTGCTTCCTCAGCAAGGGTCTTTGTTTCCCTTTGGAACTTAGCCCCAGTCGATCCCACATCTTGGAGCAGCATTCAATGTTTATCAATCAATGTTTATTTATATAGCCCTAAATCACAAATGTCTCAAAGGACTGCACAAATCATTACGACTACAACATCCTCGGAAGAACCCACAAAAGGGCAAGGAAAACTCACACCTAGTGGGCAGGGAGAATTCACATCCAGTGGGACGCCAGTGACAATGCTGACTATGAGAAACCTTGGAGAGGACCTCAAATGTGGGCAACCCCCCACCCCTCTAGGGGACCGAAAGCAATGGATGTCGAGCGGGTCTAACATGATACTGTGAAAGCTCAATCCATAGTGGCTCCAACACAGCCACGAGAGTTCAGTTCAAAGCGGATCCAAGACAGCAGCGAGAGTCCCGTCCACAGAAAACCATCCCAAGCGGAGGCGGATCAGCAGCGTAGAGATGTCACCAACCGATACACAGGCGAAGCGGTCCATCCTGGGTCCCGACGAGCGGTCCATCCTGGGTCTCGACTCTGGACAGCCAGTACTTCATCCATGGTCATCAAACCGGACCCCATCCACAAGGGAAGGGAGGACATAGGAGAAAAGGAAAAGAAGCGGCAGATCAACTGGTCTAAAAAGGAGGTCTATTTAAAGGCTAGAGTATACAGATGAGTTTTAAGGTGAGACTTAAATGCTTCTACTGAGGTAGCATCTCGAACTGTTACCGGGAGGGCATTCCAGAGTACTGGAGCCCGAATAGAAAACGCTGTATAGCCCGCAGACTATTTTTGGGCTTTGGGAATCACTATTAAGCCGGAGTCTTTTGAAGGCAGATTTCTTGCATATGGTACAATACAATCAGCAAGATAGGATGGAGCTAGACCGTGTAGTATTTTATACGTAAGTAGTAAAACCTTAAAGTCACATCTTAAGTGCACAGGAAGCCAGTGCAGGTGAGCCAGTATAGGTATATATGTATGTATATATGTATATAAAGGTATATACAGTATAGGTATATATGTATGTATATATGTATATAAAGGTATATACAGTATAGGTATATATGTATGTATATATGTATATAAAGGTATATACAGTATAGGTATATATGTATGTATATATGTATATAAAAGTATATACAGTATAGGTATATATGTATGTATATATGTATATAAAGGTATATACAGTATAGGTATATATGTATGTATATATGTATATAAAAGTATATACAGTATCGGTATATATGTATGTATATAAAGGTATATACAGTATAGGTATATATGTATGTATATATGTATATAAAGGTATATACAGTATAAGTATATATGTATGTATATATGTATATAAAGGTATATACATTACAGGCGTAATGTGATCAAACTTTCTTGTTTTTGTCAAAAGTCTAGCAGCCGCATTTTGTACCAACTGTAATCTTTTAATGCTAGACATGGGGAGACCCCAAAATAATACGTTACAGTAATCGAGACGAGGCGTAACAAACGCATGGATAATGATCTCGGCGTCTTTAGTGGACAAAATGGAGCGAATTTTTGCGATATTACGGAGATGAAAGAAGGCCGTTTTAGTAACGCTTTTAATGTGTGACTCAAAGGAGAGAGTTGGGTGGAAGATAATACCCAGATTCTTTGCCGAGTCACCTTGTTTTATTATTTGGTTGTCAAATGTTAAAGTTGTATTATTAAATAGAGGTCGGTGTCTAGCAGGACCGATAATCAGCATTTCCGTTTTTTTGGCGTTGAGTTGCAAAAAGTTAGCGGACATCCATTGTTTAATTTCATTAAGACACGCCTCCAGCTGACTACAGTCCGGCGTGTTGGTCAGCTTTAGGGGCATGTAGAGTTGGGTGTCATTAGCATAACAGTGAAAGCTAACACCGTATTTGCGTATGATGTCACCTAGCGGCAGCATGTAGATGCTGAAGAGTGCAGGGCCAAGGACCGAACCTTGGGGAACGCCACACGTTACCTTAACATAGTCGGAGGTCAGACTGTTATGGGAGACGCACTGCACCCTGTCAGCCGTACCAACGAAGCCCCGACAGCCTACATCCACAGGGTAGATGGTAGTGGACCAGCCTGCCTCTCTGCTAGGCTGCCTGGATTCCCTCCTCCCAGGGGATGGTAAGCTCAATCAGCATGGCAGACTTGGTAACAGCAGACAAAATAAGAGTCTCTGAAAGCTAGCACATGAGAGGAATTATACGGTATACAATTGGGGAACTCTCTGACCTGTGTGGCTCTCTTCTCAGCTCTCCAGAAACACCAAAATCAGATTCAATACACATGTTAAATCTGTCCTTCTTCATGGCTGTGAAACCTGGAAAACCACCAAATCAGTCATCAATAAACTACAAGTGTGAACACTTGTAGTTTATGAACACTTTCACCCTAGAACAATATGAACACTTTCACCCTAGAACAATCTGGATGGTTCTTTTCCTCTTTGGTCCACAGTTTCCAAAAACAATTTGAAATGTGGACTGGTCAGACCACAGAACACTTTTCCACTTTGCATAAATCCATCTTAGATGACCTCAGGCCCAGGGAAGCGTTTCTGGGTGTTGTTGATAAATGGCTTTGGCTTGGCATAGTAGAGTTTTAACTTGCATTTAAAAATGTAACGACCAACTGTAGTTACCGACAGTGGTTTCCTGTAGTGTTCCGGAGCCCATGTAGTGTTTTCCACATCTTAGATGACTTCGGGCCCAGCGAAGCGTTTCTGGGTGTTGTTGATAAATGGCTTTGGCTTTGCATAGTAGAGTTTTAACTTGCACTTACAGATGTAGCGACCAACTGCAGTTACTGACAGTGGTTTTCTGAAGTGTTCCGGAGCCCATGTAGTGTTTTCCACATCTTAGATGACTTTGGGCCCAGCGAAGCGTTTCTGGGTGTTGTTGATAAATGGCTTTGGCTTTGCATAGTAGAGTTTTAACTTGCACTTACAGATGTAGCGACCAACTGCAGTTACTGACAGTGGTTTTCTGAAGTGTTCCGGCGCCCATGTAGTGATATCCTTTACACACTGAGGGATCCAAGGCTTATGTGCAGTGATTTTTTTCCAGATTCTCTGAACCTTTCCATGATATTACGGAAACGTAGATGGTGAAATCCCCAAATTCCTTGCAATAGCTGCTTGAGAAATGTTGTTCTTCAACAATTTGACAAAGTGGTGACCCTCGCCCCGTCCTTGCTTGTGAACAAGTGCTTTTTATAGCCAATCATGGCACCCACCTGTTCCCAAGTAGCCTGTTCACCTCGTGCGATGTTCCAAATAAGTCTTTGATGAGCATTCCTCAACTTTTCTCAGTCTTTTTTGCCACTTGTGCCAGCTTTTTTTTTGGAAACATGTTGCAGGCATCAAATTCCAAATGAGCTAATATTTGCAAAGAATAACAAAGTTTACAGCTTAAGTTGTTCAACAGTCCCCTGCTTCATATTTTAGCCTTCATATTGCACCAAACATTTTCAATGTCATCGTTTTGCTGAAATAAGCAGGGGCGTCCGTGATAACGTTGCTTGGATGGCAACATATGTTGTTCCAAAAGCTGTATGTACCTTCCAGCATTAATGGTGCCTTCACAGATGTGTAAGTTTCCCATGCCTTGGGCACTAATACACCCCCATACCATCACACATGCTGCCTAGAACACTTTCACCCTAGAACAATCCGGATGGTTCTTTTCCCCTTTGGTCCACAGTTTCCAAAAACAATTTGAAATGTGGACTGGTCAGACCACAGAACACTTTTCCACTTTGCATAAATCCATCTTAGATGACCTCAGGCCCAGAGAAGCGTTTTTGGGTGTTGTTGATAAATGGCTTTGGCTTGGCATAGTAGAGTTTTAACTTGCATTTAAAGATGTAGCGACCAACTGTAGTTACCGACAGTGGTTTTCTGTAGTGTTCCGGAGCCCATGTAGTGTTTTCCAAATCTTAGATGACTTCGGGCCCAGCGAAGCGTTTCTGGGTGTTGTTGATAAATGGCTTTGGCTTTGCATAGTAGAGTTTTAACTTGCACTTACAGATGTAGCGACCAACTGCAGTTACTGACAGTGGTTTTCTGAAGTGTTCCGGCGCCCATGTAGTGATATCCTTTACACACTGAGGGATCCAAGGCTTATGTGCAGTGATTTTTTTCCAGATTCTCTGAACCTTTCCATGATATTACGGAAACGTAGATGGTGAAATCCCCAAATTCCTTGCAATAGCTGCTTGAGAAATGTTGTTCTTCAACAATTTGACAAAGTGGTGACCCTCGCCCCGTCCTTGCTTGTGAACAAGTGCTTTTTATAGGAGGAAAAAGACATGTTTTTGTTGATATTATTTCCCTATTTTAGTGACTCAGGTGGTGGTCATGCCGTCGCTGCATGATAGTCCAGGACGAGCTCAGTGTCCCCACTGCCGGCAGACCGTGGTCACCCAGACGGAACACAAAGCAGGCCTGATGACTTGGGCCATCTGTGGAGGACTCACCCTCTTCGGGTAAAAAAAAACACGATTAAAAAAAGGTCGGGGACTTGTGATGATTTCCCCAAATTCCTGACTTATAAATGTTGGATAACGGTGTTGAGCAACGGCAAAGCTTCAAACCATAAGCTTAATGCATCCAACTTGCAGACACAAGCGGAAAATTGGATGTATGCGACGATCTGTCAGATTCACGTCTTACCTTTCCTTAGTTCAGATTAGTTTTTTATTGCCATTGTTTGAGAACGAGTTCACAAACTAGGAATTTTTCTTGGTGCAATGGTGGAACCTCCAAGTCCGAGTCCATGGTTCTCGCCCGGAAAAGGGTGGAGTGCCATCTCCGGGTTGGGGAGGAGACCCTGCCCCAAGTGGAGGAGTTCAAGTACCTCGGAGTCTTGTTCACGAGTGAGGGAAGAGTGGATCGTGAGGTTGACGGTTGGATCGGTGCGGCGTCTTCAGTAATGCGGACGCTGTATCGATCCGTGGTGGTGAAGAAGGAGCTGAGCCGGAAGGCAAAGCTCTCAATTTACCGGTCGATCTACGTTCCCATCCTCACCTATGGTCATGAGCTTTGGGTTATGACTGAAAGGACAAGATCATGGGTACAAGCGGCCGAAATGAGTTTGGGGCTCTCCCTTAGAGATAGGGTGAGAAGCTCTGCCATCCGGGAGGGACTCAAAGTAAAGCCGCTGCTCCTTCACATCGAGAGGAGCCAGATGAGGTGGTTCGGGCATCTGGTCAGGATGCCAGCCGAACATCTCCCTAGGGAAGGACTGCTTGTTTCACACATGATATCACACATTATATCACACACACACACACAAGTAAACATGCTGAAGGACTACTTGTATCGCACATGATATCACACACAAATAAACTCGCTTCAGGACAGCTTATATCACACATGATATCGCACATTATATCACACACACACACACACACACACACACACACACACACACACACACACACACACACACACACACACACAAGTAAACATGCTGAAGGACTACTTGTATCGCACATGATATCACACACAAGTAAACTCGCTTCAGGACTGCTTGTATCACACATGATATCGCACATTATAGCACACACACACACAAGTAAACATGCTGAAGGACTACTTGTATCGCACATGATATCACACACAAGTAAACTTGCTTCAGGAATGCTTGTATCACACATGATATCGCACATTATATCACACACACACACACACACACACACACAAGTAAACATGCTGAAGGACTACTTGTATCACACATGATATCGCACATTATATCACGCACACACAAGTAAACATGCTGTAGGACTACTTGTATCGCACATGATATCACACACAAGTAAACTTGCTTCAGGACTGCTTGTATCACACATGATATCGCATATTATATCACACACACACACACAAGTAAACATGCTGAAGGACTACTTGTATCGCACATGATATCACACACAAGTAAACTTGCTTCAGGAATGCTTGTATCACACATGATATCGCATATTATATCACACACACACACACACACACACACACACACACACACACAAAAGTAAACATGCTGAAGGACTACTTGTATCGCACATGATATCACACACAAGTAAACTCGCTTCAGGACTGCTTGTATCACACATGATATCGCACATTATAGCACACACACACACAAGTAAACATGCTGAAGGACTACTTGTATCGCACATGATATCACACACAAATTAAAACACTGCAGGACTGCTTGTTTCACGCATGATATCACACACAAGTAAACATATTTCAGGACTTCTTGTATCGCACATAATATCGCACAAGATATCACACATACACACACACAAGTAAACATGTTGAAGGACTACTTGTATCAACGTAATGCAGGACTGCTTGTATCACACATGATATCACACATTATATCACACGCACACACAAGTAAACATGCTGAAGGACTACTTGTATCACACATGATATCACACACAAGTTAAAACACTGCAGGACTGCTTGTTTCACGCATGATATCACACACAAGTAAACACGCTTGAGGACTTCTTGTATCGCACATAATATCGCACATGATATCAGACACACACAAGTAAACATGCTGAAGGACTACTTGTATCACACATGATATCGCACATGATATCACACACAAGTTAAAACACTGCAGGACTGCTTGTTTCACACATGATATCACACACAAGTAAACACGCTTCAGGACTGCTTGTATCGCACATAATATCGCACAAGATATCACACACACACACAAGTAAACATGTTGAAGGACTACTTGTATCAACGTAATGCAGGACTGCTTGTACCACACATGATATCACACGCAAAAAAACTCATATCGCACATGATATCCCACACAATTAAACATGCTCCAGGACTACTTGTATCACACATGATATCGCACATGATATCACACACACAAGTAAACATGTTGAAGGACTACTTTTATCAACGTAATGCAGGACTGCTTGTACCACACGTGATATCACACACAAAAATAACATGCTCCAGGACTGCTTGTATCACACATGATATCGCACATTATATCACACACACACAAGTAAACATGCTGAAGGACTACTTGTATCACACATGATATCACACACAAGTTAAAACACTGCAGGACTGCTTGTTTCACGCATGATATCACACACAAGTAAACAGACTTCAGGACTGCATGTATCGCACATAATATCGCACATGATATCACACACACACAAGTTGAAGGACTACTTATATCAACATAATGCAGGACTGCTTGTACCACACATGATATCACACACAAAAAATTTGTGTCGCACATGATATCACACTCAATTAAACATGCTGCAGGACTACTTGTATCACACTTGATATCACACACAAGTTAAAACACTGCAGGACTGCTTGTTTCACGCATGATATCACACACACAAACATGTTGGAGGACTACTTGTATCAACGTAATGCAGGACTACTTGTGCCACACATGATATCACACACAAAAATAACATACTCCAGGACTGCTTGTATCACACATGATATCACACATTATATCACACACACACAAGTAAACATGCTGAAGGACTACTTGTATCGCACATGATAACACACACAAGTTAAAACACTGCAGGACTGCTTGGGGTTCACCGACGCAAATCCATGGACTATTATGGGGTCCACAAGAAAGCGGGGGTTGAACGGAGAATCATCATAGCTTCCCTTTCAAGATGATGACAGACTGAACATACCTTTTTGTTCATTGTTCCTCTTACTTGCAGGTGTTTTCTCTGCTGCTGCATACCATTCTGTGTGGACTCCTGCCAGGATGTGGAGCACCACTGTCCAAAGTGCCGTAAAACCGTCTATGTTTACAAGCGGTGCTAAGGGTCCTGTTTGACGTTTTCAAACCAGAAGATCACAGAAGTGCATGATCTCTCAGTCAGTAGTGATTTAGTGATGAAATAAAAACCAATGGACACGTTTTTGTTTGCGATGTTAAATGCCAGAACAACACATCCCACACGTATTCAACTGTTTATTATTATTAATATATAAAATAAAATAAAAATTTGCAAAGGTAATGATGGCAAGTACCATCCCCCCAAAAAACTTGACCTCTCCAAGTACCACCATAATGACATTAAATATAGTAGTGTAGTAGACCTAAGTATTCGTTAAGTACCACCACAATGACAACATGAAATACAGTAGTGTAGTAGACCTAAGTATTCATTAAGTTACACCATAATGACATTAAATATAGTAGCAAGATGGCGGCGCCCGGACGGGCTGCGACACTGCGGTGCTCTTGCTAAAGATGGAACATTTGGCGGAAATGCCGGACAGTTCTGCAGACTTCATGGCTGGCTCGCATCGTGGTCACTCCGTGATCACGTACGACCGCCAGACACTTCTGGATATGGACACATCGGGCCGTTTTGGACTGATAGACGCGGGCGTGCTAAACATGCTAACTAGCATGGGGATACGTCGGCGGCTACATCCAGCGGCCTGTGAAGCAGCGGAGTCTAGTGGCAGCGGGGGCCGTCTACGGAGCAGACGCCAGCGGTGTGATCGGAAACGCGGATGTCGAGCGGGGCTAAAAACAAAGCAGAAGGCTAATCCCCACAGAACACCACTTCCCTCCACCCTGAAGACGGATTTAAATAAAGGATGCGAGACTACTGGTCTGGGTAAGGAGTCAGTTAAATTAAAACAAGTTTTTTCTGCTTTGAGTGTTTCAGAGTTGGACATGTGTTTTACTGAGGTGGCTAACTATGATGCGTGCAGTTTATCAAAGCAACAAACAAACAATCGGAAAATCCCCGTTACTGAGGAGGCTAACCATGATGCGTGCAGTTTATCAAAGCAACAATCAAACAATCGGAACATTCCCGACGTATCAATTCCTAGATATGGTCGTAATTATACTGAATGCACTGGGCATAATAAACACAACATTATTAATATTGCTACTACGGATAATTTGATCAAAAATTCCCTAAAACAGCCCACTACCTATAATATAGGTTTTTTAAACATAAGATCATTGTCTCCCAAAACGTTGTTAGTTAATGATATCATCAGAGACAACAATCTTAACGTCATCGGTCTCAGTGAAACCTGGCTTAAACCAAACGACTTTTTTGCGCTAAATGAGGCATGTCCTCCTAACTTTACACATGCGCATATTGCCCGTCCGCTTAAAAGGGGTGGGGGGGTCGCACTAATATACAACGAAAACTTTAACCTTAGTCCTAACACAAATAATAAATATAAATCGTTTGAGGTGCTTACTATGAGGTCTGTCACACCGCTGCCTCTACACCTGGCTGTTATCTACCGCCCCCCAGGGCCCTGTTCGGACTTTATCAATGAATTCTCAGAGTTCGTTGCTGATCTAGTGACACACGCCGATAATATAATCATAATGGGGGACTTTAATATCCATATGAATACCCCATCGGACCCACCGTGCGTAGCGCTCCAGACTATAATTGATAGCTGTGGTCTCACACAAATAATAAATGAACCCACGCATCGCAACGGTAATACGATAGACCTAGTGCTTGTCAAGGGTATCACCGCTTCCAAAGTTACGATACTCCCGTATACTAAAGTATTGTCCGATCATTACCTTATAAAATTCGAGGTTCAGACGCATGTTCGTCAAACTAATAATAATAATAACTGCTATAGCAGCCGCAACATTAATACGGCCACAACGACAACTCTTGCTGACCTACTGCCCTCGGTAATGGCACCATTCCCAAAGTATGTGGGCTCTATTGATAACCTCACTAACAACTTTAACGACGCCCTGCGCGAAACCATTGATAACATAGCACCGCTAAAGTTAAAAAAGGCTCCAAAAAAGCGCACCCCGTGGTTTACAGAAGAAACTAGTGCTCAGAAATTATTATGCAGAAAGCTGGAACGCAAATGGCGCACGACTAAACTTGAGGTGCACCATCAAGCATTTAGTGATGGTTTAATAACTTATAAACGCATGCTTACCTTAGCTAAAGCTAATTATTACTCAAATCTCATCCACCGCAATAAAAACGATCCTAAATTTTTGTTTAGTACGGTAGCATCGCTAACCCAACAAGGGACTCCTTCCAGTAGCTCCACCCACTCAGCTGATGACTTTATGCAATTCTTTAGTAAGAAAATTGAAGTCATTAGAAAGGAGATTAAAGACAATGCGTCCCAGCTACAACGGGGTTCTATTAACACTGACACGATTGTATATACGGCGGATACTGCCCTCCAAAATAGTTTCTCTCGTTTTGAGGAAATAACATTAGAGGAATTGTTACAACGTGTAAATGGAATAAAACAAACAACATGTTTACTTGACCCTCTTCCAGGGAAACTGATCAAGGAGCTCTTTGTATTATTAGGTCCATCAGTGCTAAATATTATAAACTTATCACTTTCCTCGGGCACTGTTCCCCTAGCATTCAAAAAAGCGGTTATTCATCCTCTTCTTAAAAGACCTAACCTCGATCCTGACCTCATGGTAAACTACCGACCGGTGTCTCACCTTCCCTTTATTTCAAAAATCCTCGAAAAAATTGTTGCGGAGCAGTTAAATGAACACTTAGCGTCTAACAATCTATGTGAAACCTTTCAATCCGGTTTCAGGGCAAATCACTCGACGGAGACAGCCCTCGCAAAAATGACTAATGATCTATTGCTAACGATGGATTCTGATGCGTCATCTATGTTGCTGCTCCTCGATCTTAGCGCTGCTTTCGATACCGTCGATCATAATATTTTATTAGAACGTATCAAAACACGAATTGGTATGTCAGACTTAGCCCTGTCTTGGTTTAACTCTTATCTTACTGATAGGATGCAGTGTGTCTCCCATAACAATGTGACCTCGGACTACGTTAAGGTAACGTGTGGAGTTCCCCAGGGTTCGGTCCTTGGCCCTGCACTCTTCAGCATCTACATGCTGCCGCTAGGTGACATCATACGCAAATACGGTGTTAGCTTTCACTGTTATGCTGATGACACCCAACTCTACATGCCCCTAAAGCTGACCAACACGCCGGATTGTAGTCAGCTGGAGGCGTGTCTTAATGAAATTAAACAATGGATGTCCGCTAACTTTTTGCAACTCAACGCCAAAAAAACGGAAATGCTGATTATCGGTCCTGCTAGACACCGAACTCTATTTAATAATACAACTCTAACATTTGACAACCAAACAATTAAACAAGGCGACACGGTAAAGAATCTGGGTATTATCTTCCACCCAACTCTCTCCTTTGAGGCACACATTAAAAGCGTTACTAAAACGGCCTTCTTTCATCTCCGTAATATCGCTAAAATTCGCTCCATTCTGTCCACTAAAGACGCTGAGATCATTATCCATGCGTTTGTTACGTCTCGCCTCGACTACTGTAACGTATTATTTTCGGGTCTCCCCATGTCTAGCATTAAAAGATTACAGTTGGTACAAAATGCGCCTGCTAGACTTTTGACAAGAACAAGAAAGTTTGATCACATTACGCCTGTACTGGCTCACCTGCACTGGCTTCCTGTGCACTTAAGATGTGACTTTAAGGTTTTACTACTTACGTATAAAATACTACACGGTCTAGCTCCATCCTATCTTGCCGATTGTATTGTACCATATGTCCCGGCAAGAAATCTGCGTTCAAAGGACTCCGGCTTGTTAGTGATTCCCAAAGCCCAAAAAAAGTCTGCGGGCTATAGAGCGTTTTCCGTTCGGGCTCCAGTACTCTGGAATGCCCTCCCGGTAACAGTTCGAGATGCCACCTCAGTAGAAGCATTTAAGTCTCACCTTAAAACTCATTTGTATACTGTAGCCTTTAAATAGACTCCCTTTTTAGACCAGTTGATCTGCTGTTTCTTTTCTTTTTCTTCTATGTCCCACTCTCCCCTGTGGAGGGGGTCCGGTCCGATCCGGTGGCCATGTACTGCTTGCCTGTGTATCGGCTGGGGACATCTCTGCGCTGCTGATCCGCCTCGACATCTCTGCGCTGCTGATCCGCCTCCGCTTGGGATGGTTTCCTGCTGGCTCCGCTGTGAACGGGACTCTCGCTGCTGAGTTGGACCCCCTTTGGACTGGACTCTCGCGACTATGTTGGATCCATTGTGGATTGAACTTTCACAGTATCATGTTAGACCCGCTCGACATCCATTGCTTTCCTCCTCTCTAAGGTTCTCATAATCATTATTGTCACAGACGTCCCACTGGATCATTATTGTCACCGATGTCCCACTGGGTGTGAGTTTTCCTTGCCCTTATGTGGGCCTACCGAGGATGTCGTGGTGGTTTGTGCAGCCCTTTGAGACACTAGTGATTTAGGGCTATATAAGTAAACATTGATTGATTGATAGTGTAGTAGACCTAAGTACTCATTAAGTACCACCATAATGACAACATTGAATACAGTAGTGTAGTAGACCTAAGTATTCATTAAGTACCACCATAATGACAACATTAAATACAGTAGTATAGTAGACCTAAGTATTCATTAAGTACCACCATAATGACATTAAATATAGTAGTGTAGTAGACCTAAGTATTCATTAAGTACCACCATAATGACATTAAATATAGTAGTGTAGTAGACCTAAGTACTCATTAAGTACCACCATAATGACAACATTAAATACAGTAGTGTAGTAGACCTAAGTATTCATTAAGTACCACCATAATGACAACATTAAATACAGTAGTGTAGTAGACCTAAGTATTCATTAAGTACCACCATAATGACATTAAATACAGTAGTGTAGTAGACCTAAGTATTCATTAAGTACCACCATAATGACATTAAATACAGTAGTGTAATAGACCTAAGTATTCATTAAGTACCACCATAATGACAACATTAAATACAGTAGTGTAGTAGACCTAAGTATTCATTAAGTACCACCATAATGACATTAAATACAGTAGTGTAGTAGACCTAACTATTCATTAAGTACCACTATAATGACAACATTAAATACATTAGTGTAGCAGACCTAAGTATTCATTAAGTACCACCATAATGACATTAAATACAGTAGTGTAGTAGACCTAAGTATTAATTAAGTACCACTATAATGACAACATTAAATACATTAGTGTAGTAGACCTAAGTATTCATTAAGTACCACCATCATAACAACATTAAATACAGTAGTGTAGTAGACCTAAGTATTCATTAAATACCACCATATTTACAACATTAAATACAGTAGTGTAGTAGACCTAAGTATTCATTAAGTACCACCATAATGACAACATTAAATACAGTAGTGTAGTAGACCTAAGTATTCATTAAGTACCACCATAATGACATTAAATACAGTAGTGTAGTAGACCTAAGTATTCATTAAGTACCACCATCATAACAACATTAAATACAGTAGTGTAGTAGACCTAAGTATTCATTAAGTACCACCATCATAACAACATTAAATACAGTAGTGTAGTAGACCTAAGTATTCATTAAATACCACCATATTTACAACATTAAATACAGTAGTGTAGTAGACCTAAGTATTCATTAAGTACCACCATAATGACATTAAATACAGTAGTGTAGTAGACCTAAGTATTCATTAAGTACCACCATAATGACAACATTAAATACAGTAGTGTAGTAGACCTAAGTATTCATTAAGTACCACCATCATAACAACATTAAATACAGTAGTGTAGTAGACCTAAGTATTCATTAAATACCACCATATTTACAACATTAAATACAGTAGTGTAGTAGACCTAAGTATTCATTAAGTACCACCATAATGACATTAAATACAGTAGTGTAATAGACCTAAGTATTCATTAAGTACCACCATAATGACAACATTAAATACAGTAGTGTAGTAGACCTAAGTATTCATTAAGTACCACCATAATGACATTAAATACAGTAGTGTAGTAGACCTAACTATTCATTAAGTACCACTATAATGACAACATTAAATACATTAGTGTAGTAGACCTAAGTATTCATTAAGTACCACCATAATGACATTAAATACAGTAGTGTAGTAGACCTAAGTATTAATTAAGTACCACTATAATGACAACATTAAATACATTAGTGTAGTAGACCTAAGTATTTATTAAGTACCACCATAATGACAACATTAAATACAGTAGTGTAGTAGACCTAAGTATTCATTAAGTACCACCATCATAACAACATTAAATACAGTAGTGTAGTAGACCTAAGTATTCATTAAATACCACCATATTTACAACATTAAATACAGTAGTGTAGTAGACCTAAGTATTCATTAACTACCACCATAATGACAATATTAAGTACAGTAGTGTAGTAGACCTAAGTATTCATTAAGTACCACCATAATGACATCATTAAATACAGTAGTGTAGTAGACCCAAGTATTCATTAAGTACCACCATAATGACAAAATTAAATAAAGTAATGTAGTAGACCTAAGTATTCTTCAAGTACCACCATAATGACAACATTAAATAGAGTAGTGTAGGTGACCTAAGTAATCATTAAGTACCACCATCATGACAACATTAAATACAAGAGTGTAGTAGACGTAAGTAATCATTAAGTACCACCACAATGACAACATTAAATACAAGAGTGTAGTAGACGTAAGAAATCATTAAGTACCACCATAATGACAACATTAAATACAGTAGCGTAGTAGACCTAAGTATTCATTAAGTACCCCCATAATGACAACATTAAATATAGTAGCGTAGTAGACCTAAGTATTCATTAAGTACCACCATAATGACAACATGAAATACAGTAGTGTAGTTGACCTAAGTATTCATTAAGTAAGACCATAATGACAACCTTAAATACAGTAGTGTAGTAGACCTAAGTATTCATTAAGTACCACATTATGCCAACATTAAATACACAAGCGTAGTAGACCTAAGTATTCATTAAGTACCACATCATGCCAACATTAAATACAGTAGTGTAGTAGACCAAAGTATTAATTAAGTACCACCATAATGACAACATTAAATATAGTAGCGTAGTAGACGTAAGTATTCATTAAGTACCACCATAATGACAACATTCAATATAGTAGCGTAGTAGACCCAAGTATTCATTAAGGACCACCATTATGACAACATTAAATACAGTAGTGTAGTACATCTAAGTATTCATTAAGTACCACCATAATGACAACATTAAATACAGTAGCGTAGTAGACTTAAGTATTCATTAAGTACCACCATAAAGACCACATTAAATATAGTAGCGTAGTAGACCTAAGTATTCATTAAGTACCACCATAATGACAACATTAAATACAGTAGTGTAGTAAACCTAAGTATTCATTAAGTACCACCATAATGACAACATTAAATTTAGTAGCGTAGTAAACCTAAGTATTCATTAAGTATCACCATAATGATAACATTAAATACGGTAGTGTAGTAGACCTAAGTATTCATTAGGTACCACCATAATGACAACATTAAATATAGTAGCGTAGTAGACCTAAGTATTCATTAAGTACCACCAAAATGACAACACTAAATTTAGTGGCGTAGTAGACCTAAGTATTCATTAAGTACCACCATAATGGAAACATTAAATACAGTAGTGTAGGTGACCTAAGTAATCATTAAGTACCACCACAATGACAACATTAAATACGAGAGTGTAGTAGACGTAAGTAATCATTAAGTACCACTATAATGACACCATTAAATATAGTAGCGTAATAGACCTAAGTATTCATTAAGTACCACCATAATGACAACATGAAATACAGTAGTGTAGTAGACCTAAGTATTCGTCAAGTACCACCATAATGACAACATTAATTACAGTAGTGTAGTAGACCTAAGTATTCATTAAGTGCCACCATAATGACAACATTAAATACAGTAGGGTAGTAGACCTAAGTATTCATTAAGTACCACCATAATGACAACATAAAATACAGTAGTGTAGTAGACCTGAGTATTCATTAAGTACCACCATAAGGACAACATTAAATACAGTAGTGTAGTAGACCTAAGTATTCATTAAGTACCACCATAATGACAACATTATATACAGTAGTGTAGTAGACCTAGGTATTCATTAAGTACCACCATAATGACAACATTAAATACAGTAGTGTAGTAGACCAAAGTAGTCATTAAGTACCACCATAATGACAACATTAAATACAGTAGTGTAGTAGACCTAAGTATTCATTAAGTACCACCATAATGACAACATTGAATACATTAATGTAGTAGACCTAAGTATTCATTAAGTACCACTATAATGACATCATTAAATACAGTAGTGTAGTAGACCTAAGTATTCATTATGTACCACTATAATGACAACATTAAATACATTAGTGTAGTAGACCAAAGTATTCATTAAGTACCACTATAATGACAACATTAAATACAGTAGTGTAGTAGACCTAAGTGTTCATTAAGTACCACTATAATGACAACATTAAATACAGTAGTGTAGTAGACCTAAGTATTCCTTAAGTACCACTATAATGACAACATTAAATACAGTAGTGTAGTAGACCTAAGTATTCATTAAGTACCACCATCATGACAACATTGAATACAGTAGTGTAGTAGACCTAAGTATTCATTAAGTACCACCATCATGACAACATTAAATACAGTAGTGTAGTAGACCTAAGTATTCATTAAGTACCACCATAATGACAACATTAAATACAGTAGTGTAGTAGACCTAAGTATTCATTAAGTACCACCATAATGACAACATTAAATACAGTAGTGTAGTAGACCTAAGTATTCATTAAGTACCACCATAATGACAACATTAAATACAGTAGTGTAGTGAACCTAAGTATTCATTAAGTACCACCATCATGACAACATTAAATACAGTAGTGTAGTAGACCTAAGTATTCATTAAATACCACCATATTTACAACATTAAATACAGTAGTGTAGTAGACCTAAGTATTCATTAAGTACCACGATAATGACAACATTAAATACAGGAGTGTGGTAGACCTAAGTATTCATTAAGTACCACCATAATGACAACATTAAATACAGTAGTGTAGTAGACCTAAGTATTCATTAAGTACCACCATAATGACAACATTAAATACAGTAGTGTAGTAGACCAAAGTATTCATTAAGTACCACCATAATGAAAACATTAAATACATTAATGTAGTAGACCTAAGTATTCATTAAGTACCACCATAATGACAACATTAAATACAGTAGTGTAGTAGACCTAAGTATTCATTAAGTACCACCATCATGACAACATTAAATACAGTAGTGTAGTAGACCTAAGTATTCATTAAGTACCACTATAATGACAACATTAAATACAGTAGTGTAGTAGACCAAAGTATTCCTTAAGTACCACTATAATGACAACATTAAATACAGTAGTGTAGTAGACCTAAGTATTCATTAAGTACCACTATAATGACAACATTAAATACAGTAGTGTAGTAGACCTAAGTATTCATTAAGTACCACCATCATGACAAAATTAAATACAGTAGTGTAGTAGACCTAAGTATTCATTAGGTACCACCATCATGACAACATTAAATACAGTAGTGTAGTAGACCTAAGTATTCATTAAGTACCACCATAATGACAATATTAAATACAGTAGTGTAGTAGACCTAAGTATTCATTAAGTACCACCATAATGACAACATTAAATACAGTAGTGTAGTAGACCTAAGTATTCATTAAGTACCACCATAATGACAACATTAAATACAGTAGTGTAGTGAACCTAAGTATTCATTAAGTACCACCATCATGACAACATTAAATACAGTAGTGTAGTAGACCTAAGTATTCATTAAATACCACCATATTTACAACATTAAATACAGTAGTGTAGTAGATCTAAGTATTCATTAAGTACCACGATAATGACAACATTAAATACAGGAGTGTGGTAGACCTAAGTATTCATTAAGTACCACCATAATGACAACATTAAATACAGTAGTGTAGTAGACCTAAGTATTCATTAAGTACCACCATAATGACAACATTAAATACAGTAGTGTAGTAGACCAAAGTATTCAATAAGTACCACCATAATGACAACATTAAATACATTAATGTAGTAGACCTAAGTATTCATTAAGTACCACTATAATGACAACATTAAATACAGTAGTGTAGTAGACCTAAGTATTCATTAAGTACCACTATAATGACAACATTAAATACAGTAGTGTAGTAGACCTAAGTATTCATTAAGTACCACCATCATGACAACATTAAATACAGTAGTGTAGTAGACCTAAGTATTCATTAAGTACCACCATCATGACAACATTAAATACAGTAGTGTAGTAGACCTAAGTATTCATTAAGTACCACCATAATGACAACATTAAATACAGTAGTGTAGTAGACCTAAGTATTCATTAAGTACCACCATAATGACAACATTAAATACAGTAGTGTAGTAGACCTAAGTATTCATTAAGTACCACCATAATGACAACATTAAATACAGTAGTGTAGTAGACCTAAGTATTCATTAAGTACCACCATAATGACAACATTAAATACAGTAGTGTAGTAGACCTATGTATTCATTAAGTACCACCATAATGACATTAAATACAGTAGTGTAGTAGAACTAAGTATTCATTAAGTACCACCATAATGACAACATTAAATACAGTAGTGTAGTAGACCTAAGTATTCATTAAGTACCACCATAATGACATTAAATACAGTAGTGTAGTAGACCTAACTATTCATTAAGTACCACTATAATGACAACATTAAATACATTAGTGTAGTAGACCTAAGTATTCATTAAGTACCACCATAATGACATTAAATACAGTAGTGTAGTAGACCTAAGTATTAATTAAGTACCACTATAATGACAACATTAAATACATTAGTGTAGTAGACCTAAGTATTTATTAAGTACCACCATAATGACAACATTAAATACAGTAGTGTAGTAGACCTAAGTATTCATTAAGTACCACCATCATAAAAACATTAAATACAGTAGTGTAGTAGACCTAAGTATTCATTAAATACCACCATATTTACAACATTAAATACAGTAGTGTAATAGACCTAAGTATTCATTAACTACCACCTAATGACAATATTAAATACAGTAGTGTAGTAGACCTAAGTATTCATTAAGTACCACCATAATGACATCATTGAATACAGTAGTGTAGTAGACCTAAGTATTCATTAAGTACCACCATAATGACAACATTAAATACAGTAGTGTAGTAGACCTAAGTATTCATTAAGTACCACCATGATGACAACATTAAATACAGTAGTGTAGTAGACTTAAGTATTCATTAAGTACCACCATCATGACAACATTAAATACAGTAGTGTAGTAGACCTAAGTATTCATTAAATACCACCATATTTACAACATTAAATACAGTAGTGTAGTAGACCTAAGTATTCATTAAGTACCACGATAATGACAACATTAAATACAGGAGTGTGGTAGACCTAAGTATTCATTAAGTACCACCATAATGACAACATTAAATACAGTAGTGTAGTAGACCTAAGTATTCATTAAGTACCACCATAATGACAACATTAAATTTAGGAGTGTGGTAGACCTAAGTATTCATTAAGTACCACCATAATGACAACATTAAATCCAGTAGTGTAGTAGACCTAAGTATTCATTAAGTACCACCATAATGACAATATTAAATACAGTAGTGTAGTAGTAGTAGACCTAAGTATTCATTAAGTACCACCATAATGACAACATTAAATACAGTAGTGTAGTAGACCCAAGTATTCATTAAGTACCACCATAATGACAAAATTAAATAAAGTAATGTAGTAGACCTAAGTATTCATTAAGTACCACGATAATGACAACATTAAATATAGGAGTGTGGTACACCTAAGTATTTTTTAAGTACAACCATAATGGCAACATTAAATACAGTAGTGTAGGTGACCTAAGTAATCATTAAGTACCACCACAATGACAACATTAAATACAAGAGTGTAGTAGACGTAAGTAATCATTAAGTACCACCACAATGACAACATTAAATACAAGAGTGTAGTAGACGTAAGTAATCATTAAGTACCACCATAGTGAAAACATTAAATACAGTAGCGTAGTAGACCTAAGTATTCATTAAGTACCCCCATAATGACAACATTAAATATAGTAGCGTAGTAGACCTAAGTATTTATTAAGTACCACCATAATGACAACATTAAATACAGTAGTGTAGTGAACCTAAGTATTCATTAAGTACCACCATCATGACAACATTAAATACAGTAGTGTAGTAGACCTAAGTATTCATTAAATACCACCATATTTACAACATTAAATACATTAGTGTAGTAGACCTAAGTATTCATTAAGTACCACGATAATGACAACATTAAATACAGGAGTGTGGTAGACCTAAGTATTCATTAAGTACCACCATAATGACAACATTAAATACAGTAGTGTAGTAGACCTAAGTATTCATTAAGTACCACCATGATGACAACATTAAATACAGTAGTGTAGTAGACCAAAGTATTCATTAAGTACCACCATAATGACAACATTAAATACATTAATGTAGTAGACCTAAGTATTCATTAAGTACCACTATAATGACAACATTAAATACAGTAGTGTAGTAGACCTAAGTATTCATTAAGTACCACTATAATGACAACATTAAATACAGTAGTGTAGTAGACCTAAGTATTCATTAAGTACCACCATCATGACAACATTAAATACAGTAGTGTAGTAGACCTAAGTATTCATTAAGTACAACCATCACGACAACATTAAATACAGTAGTGTAGTAGACCTAAGTATTCATTAAGTACCACCATAATGACAACATAAATACAGTAGTGTAGTAGACCTAAGTATTCATTAAGTACCACCATAATGACAACATTAAATACAGTAGTGTAGTAGACCTAAGTATTCATTAAGTACCACCATCATGACAACATTAAATACAGTAGTGTAGTAGACCTAAGTGTTCATTAAGTACCACGATAATGACAACATTAAATGCAGGAGTGTGGTAGACCTAAGTATTCATTAAGTACCACCATAATGACAACATTAAATACAGTAGTGTAGTAGACCTAAGTATTCATTAAGTACCACCATAATGACAACATTAAATACAGGAGTGTGGTGGACCTAAGTATTCATTAAGTACCACCATAATGACAACATTAAATCCAGTAGTGTAGTAGACCTAAGTATTCATTAAGTACCACCATAATGACAATATTAAATACAGTAGTGTAGTAGACCTAAGTATTCATTAAGTACCACCATAATGACAACATTAAATACAGTAGTGTAGTAGACCCAAGTATTCATTAAGTACCACCATAATGACAAAATTAAATAAAGTAATGTAGTAGACCTAAGTATTCATTAAGTACCACGATAATGACAACATTAAATATAGGAGTGTGGTACACCTAAGTATTTTTTAAGTACAACCATAATGGCAACATTAAATACAGTAGTGTAGGTGACCTAAGTAATCATTAAGTACCACCACAATGACAACATTAAATACAAGAGTGTAGTAGACGTAAGTAATCATTAAGTACCACCACAATGACAACATTAAATACAAGTGTTTAGTAGACGTAAGTAATCATTAAGTACCACCATAATGAAAACATTAAATACAGTAGCGTAGTAGACCTAAGTATTCATTAAGTACCCCCATAATGACAACATTAAATATAGTAGCGTAGTAGACCTAAGTATTCATTAAGTACCACCATAATGACAACATGAAATACAGTAGTGTAGTTGACCTAAGTATTCATTAAGTAAGACCGTAATGACAACCTTAAATACAGTAGTGTAGTAGACCTAAGTATTCATTAAGTATCAGATTATGCCAACATTAAATACAGTAGCGTAGTAGACCTAAGTATTCATTAAGTACCACATCATGCCAACATTAAATACAGTAGTGTAGTAGACCAAAGTATTCATTAAGTACCACCATAATGACAACATTAAATATAGTGGCGTAGTAGACGTAAGTATTCATTAAGTACCACCATAATGACAACATTCAATATAGTAGCGTAGTAGACCCAAGTATTCATTAAGGACCACCATTATGACAACATTAAATACAGTAGTGTAGTACATCTAAGTATTCATTAAGTACCACCATAATGACAACATTAAATACAGTAGCGTAGTAGACCTAAGTATTCATTAAGTACCACCATAATGACAACATTAAATTTAGTAGCGTAGTAAACCTAGGTATTCATTAAGTATCACCATAATGATAACATTAAATACGGTAGCGTAGTAGACCTAAGTATTCATTAAGTACCACCATAATGACAACATTAAATATAGTAGCGTAGTAGACCTAAGTATTCATTAAGTACCACCAAAATGACAACACTAAATTTAGTAGCGTAGTAGACCTAAGTATTCATTAAGTACCACCATAATGGCAACATTGAATACAGTAGTGTAGGTGACCTAAGTAATCATTAAGTACCACCACAATGACAACATTAAATACGAGAGTGTAGTAGACGTAAGTAATAATTAAGTACCACCATAATGACAACATTAAATATAGTAGCGTAATAGACCTAAGTATTCATTAAGTACCACCATAATGACAACATGAAATACAGTAGTGTAGTAGACCTAAGTATTCGTCAAGTACCACCATAATGACAACATTAAATACAGTAGTGTAGTAGACCTAAGTATTCATTAAGTGCCACCATAATGACAACATTAAATACAGTAGGGTAGTAGACCTAAGTATTCATTAAGTACCACCATAATGACAACATAAAATACAGTAGTGTAGTAGACCTGAGTATTCATTAAGTACCACCATAAGGACAACATTAAATACAGTAGTGTAGTAGACCTAAGTATTCATTAAGTACCACCATAATGACAACATTATATACAGTAGTGTAGTAGACCTAGGTATTCATTAAGTACCACCATAATGACAACATTAAATACAGTAGTGTAGTAGACCAAAGTAGTCATTAAGTACCACCATAATGACAACATTATATAGAGTAGTGTAGCAGACCTAAGTATTCATTAAGTACCACCATAATGACAACATTGAATACATTTATGTAGTAGACCTAAGTATTCATTAAGTACCACTATAATGACATCATTAAATACAGTAGTGTAGTAGACCTAAGTATTCATTAAGTACCACTATAATGACAACATTAAATACATTAATGTAGTAGACCAAAGTATTCATTAAGTACCACTATAATGACAACATTAAATACAGTAGTGTAGTAGACCTAAGTATTCATTAGGTACCACTATAATGACAACATTAAATACAGTAGTGTAGTAGACCAAAGTATTCCTTAAGTACCACTATAATGGCAACATTAAATACAGTAGAGTAGTAGACCTAAGTATTCATTAAGTACCACTATAATGACAACATTAAATACAGTAGTGTAGTAGACCTAAGTATTCATTAAGTACCACCATCATGACAACATTAAATACAGTAGTGTAGTAGACCTAAGTATTCATTAAGTACCACCATCATGACAACATTAAATACAGTAGTCTAGTAGACCTAAGTATTCATTAAGTACCACCATAATGACAACATTAAATACAGTAGTGTAGTAGACCTAAGTATTCATTAAGTACCATCATAATGACAACATTAAATACAGTAGTGTAGTGAACCTAAGTATTCATTAAGTACCACCATCATGACAACATTAAATACAGTAGTTTAGTAGACCTAAGTATTCATTAAATACCACCATATTTACAACATTAAATACAGTAGTGTAGTAGAACTAAGTATTCATTAAGTACCACGATAATGACAACATTAAATACAGGAGTGTGGTAGACCTAAGTATTCATTAAGTACCACCATAATGACAACATTAAATACAGTAGTGTAGTAGACCTAAGTATTCATTAAGTACCAACATAATGACAACATTAAATACAGTAGTGTAGTAGACCAAAGTATTCATTAAGTACCACCATAATGACAACATTAAATACATTAATGTAGTAGACCTAAGTATTCATTAAGTACCACTATAATGACAACATTAAATACAGTAGTGTAGTAGACCTAAGTATTCTTTAAGTACCACTATAATGACAACATTAAATACAGTAGTGTAGTAGACCTAAGTATTCATTAAGTACCACCATCATGACAACATTAAATACAGTAGTGTAGTAGACCTAAGTATTCATTAAGTACCACCATCATGACAACATTAAATACAGTAGTGTAGTAGACCTAAGTATTCATTAAGTACCACCATAATGACAACATTAAATACAGTAGTGTAGTAGACCTAAGTATTCATTAAGTACCACCATAATGACAACATTAAATACAGTAGTGTAGTAGACCTAAGTATTCATTAAGTACCACCATCATGACAACATTAAATACAGTAGTGTAGTAGACCCAAGTATTCATTAAGTACCACCATAATGACAAAATTAAATAAAGTAATGTAGTAGACCTAAGTATTCATTAAGTACCACGATAATGACAACATTAAATATAGGAGTGTGGTACACCTAAGTATTTTTTAAGTACAACCATAATGGCAACATTAAATACAGTAGTGTAGGTGACCTAAGTAATCATTAAGTACCACCACAATGACAACATTAAATACAAGAGTGTAGTAGACGTAAGTAATCATTAAGTACCACCACAATGACAACATTAAATACAAGTGTGTAGTAGACTTAAGTAATCATTAAGTACCACCATAATGAAAACATTAAATATAGTAGCGTAGTAGACCTAAGTATTCATTAAGTACCACCATAATGACAACATGAAATACAGTAGTGTAGTTGACCTAAGTATTCATTAAGTAAGACCGTAATGACAACCTTAAATACAGTAGTGTAGTAGACCTAAGTATTCATTAAGTACCAGATTATGCCAACATTAAATACAGTAGCGTAGTAGACCTAAGTATTCATTAAGTACCACATCATGCCAACATTAAATACAGTAGTGTAGTAGACCAAAGTATTCATTAAGTACCACCATAATGACAACATTAAATATAGTGGCGTAGTAGACGTAAGTATTCATTAAGTACCACCATAATGACAACATTCAATATAGTAGCGTAGTAGACCCAAGTATTCATTAAGGACCACCATTATGACAACATTAAATACAGTAGTGTAGTACATCTAAGTATTCATTAAGTACCACCATAATGACAACATTAAATACAGTAGCGTAGTAGACTTAAGTATTCATTAAGTACCACCATAATGACCACATTAAATATAGTAGCGTAGTAGACCTAAATATTCATTAAGTACCACCATAATGACAACATTAAATACAGTAGTGTAGTAGACCTAAGTATTCATTAAGTACCACCATAATGACAACATTAAATTTAGTAGCGTAGTAAACCTAAGTATTCATTAAGTATCACCATAATGATAACATTAAATACGGTAGCGTAGTAGACCTAAGTATTCATTAAGTACCACGATAATGACAACATTAAATACAGTAGTGTAGTAGACCTAAGTATTCATTAGGTACCACTATAATGACAACATTAAATACAGTAGTGTAGTAGACCAAAGTATTCCTTAAGTACCACTATAATGGCAACATTAAATACAGTAGTGTAGTAGACCTAAGTATTCATTAAGTACCACTATAATGACAACATTAAATACAGTAGTGTAGTAGACCTAAGTATTCATTAAGTACCACGATAATGACAACATTAAATACAGGAGTGTGGTAGACCTAAGTATTCATTAAGTACCACCATAATGACAACATTAAATACAGTAGTGTAGTAGACCTAAGTATTCATTAAGTACCACCATAATGACAACATTAAATACAGTAGTGTAGTACACCAAAGTATTCATTAAGTACCACCATAATGACAACATTAAATACATTAATGTAGTAGACCTAAGTATTCATTAAGTACCACTATAATGACAACATTAAATACAGTAGTGTAGTAGACCTAAGTATTCATTAAGTACCACTATAATGACAACATTAAATACAGTAGTGTAGTAGACCTAAGTATTCATTAAGTACCACCATCATGACAACATTAAATACAGTAGTGTAGTAGACCTAAGTATTCATTAAGTACCACCATCATGACAACATTAAATACAGTAGTGTAGTAGACCTAAGTATTCATTAAGTACCACCATAATGACAACATTAAATACAGTAGTGTAGTAGACCTAAGTATTCATTAAGTACCACCATAATGACAACATTAAATACAGTAGTGTAGTAGACCTAAGTATTCATTAAGTACCACCATAATGACAACATTAAATACAGTAGTGTAGTAGACCTAAGTATTCATTAAGTACCACCATCATGACAACATTAAATACAGTAGTGTAGTAGACCCAAGTATTCATTAAGTACCACCATAATGACAAAATTAAATAAAGTAATGTAGTAGACCTAAGTATTCATTAAGTACCACGATAATGACAACATTAAATATAGGAGTGTGGTACACCTAAGTATTTTTTAAGTACAACCATAATGGCAACATTAAATACAGTAGTGTAGGTGACCTAAGTAATCATTAAGTACCACCACAATGACAACATTAAATACAAGAGTGTAGTAGACGTAAGTAATCATTAAGTACCACCACAATGACAACATTAAATACAAGTGTGTAGTAGACGTAAGTATTCATTAAGTACCACCATAATGACAACATGAAATACAGTAGTGTAGTTGACCTAAGTATTCATTAAGTAAGACCGTAATGACAACCTTAAATACAGTAGTGTAGTAGACCTAAGTATTCATTAAGTACCAGATTATGCCAACATTAAATACAGTAGCGTAGTAGACCTAAGTATTCATTAAGTACCACATCATGCCAACATTAAATACAGTAGTGTAGTAGACCAAAGTATTCATTAAGTACCACCATAATGACAACATTAAATATAGTGGCGTAGTAGACGTAAGTATTCATTAAGTACCACCATAATGACAACATTCAATATAGTAAAGTAGTAGACCCAAGTATTCATTAAGGACCACCATTATGACAACATTAAATACAGTAGTGTAGTACATCTAAGTATTCATTAAGTACCACCATAATGACAACATTAAATACAGTAGCGTAGTAGACTTAAGTATTCATTAAGTACCACCATAATGACCACATTAAATATAGTAGCGTAGTAGACCTAAATATTCATTAAGTACCACCATAATGACAACATTAAATACAGTAGTGTAGTAGACCTAAGTATTCATTAAGTACCACCATAATGACAACATTAAATTTAGTAGCGTAGTAAACCCAAGTATTCATTAAGTATCACCATAATGATAACATTAAATACGGTAGCGTAGTAGACCTAAGTATTCATTAAGTACCACCATAATGACAACATTAAATATAGTAGCGTAGTAGACCTAAGTATTCATTAAGTACCACCAAAATGACAACACTAAATTTAGTAGCGTAGTAGACCTAAGTATTCATTAAGTACCACCATAATGGCAACATTAAATACAGTAGTGTAGGTGACCTAAGTAATCATTAAGTACCACCACAATGACAACATTAAATACGAGAGTGTAGTAGACGTAAGTAATCATTAAGTACCACCATAATGACAACATTAAATATAGTAGCGTAATAGACCTAAGTATTCATTAAGTACCACCATAATGACAACATGAAATACAGTAGTGTAGTAGACCTAAGTATTCGTCAAGTACCACCATAATGACAACATTAAATACAGTAGTGTAGTAGACCTAAGTGTTCATTAAGTGCCACCATAATGACAACATTAAATACAGTAGGGTAGTAGACCTGAGTATTCATTAAGTACCACCATAAGGACAACATTAAATACAGTAGTGTAGTAGACCTAAGTATTCATTAAGTACCACCATAATGACAACATTATATACAGTAGTGTAGTAGACCTAGGTATTCATTAAGTACCACCATAATGACAACATTAAATACAGTAGTGTAGTAGACCAAAGTAGTCATTAAGTACCACCATAATGACAACATTATATAGAGTAGTGTAGTAGACCTAAGTATTCATTAAGTACCACCATAATGACAACATTGAATACATTAATGTAGTAGACCTAAGTATTCAATAAGTACCACTATAATGACATCATTAAATACAGTAGTGTAGTAGACCTAAGTATTCATTAAGTACCACTATAATGACAACATTAAATACATTAATGTAGTAGACCAAAGTATTCATTAAGTACCACTATAATGACAACATTAAATACAGTAGTGTAGTAGACCTAAGTATTCATTAGGTACCACTATAATGACAACATTAAATACAGTAGTGTAGTAGACCAAAGTATTCCTTAAGTACCACTATAATGGCAACATTAAATACAGTAGTGTAGTAGACCTAAGTATTCATTAAGTACCACTATAATGACAACATTAAATACAGTAGTGTAGTAGACCTAAGTATTCATTAAGTACCACCATCATGACAACATTAAATACAGTAGTGTAGTAGACCTAAGTATTCATTAAGTACCACCATCATGACAACATTAAATACAGTAGTGTAGTAGACCTAAGTATTCATTAAGTACCACCATAATGACAACATTAATTACAGTAGTGTAGTAGACCTAAGTATTCATTAAGTACCACCATAATGACAACATTAAATACAGTAGTGTAGTAGACCTAAGTATTCATTAAGTACCACCATAATGACAACATTAAATACAGTAGTGTAGTGAACCTAAGTATTCATTAAGTACCACCATCATGACAACATTAAATACAGTAGTGTAGTAGACCTAAGTATTCATTAAATACCACCATATTTACAACATTAAATACAGTAGTGTAGTAGAACTAAGTATTCATTAAGTACCACGATAATGACAACATTAAATACAGGAGTGTGGTAGACCTAAGTATTCAATAAGTACCACCATAATGACAACATTAAATACAGTAGTGTAGTAGACCTAAGTATTCATTAAGTACCACCATAATGACAACATTAAATACAGTAGTGTAGTAGACCAAAGTATTCATTAAGTACCACCATAATGACAACATTAAATACATTAATGTAGTAGACCTAAGTATTCATTAAGTACCACTATAATGACAACATTAAATACAGTAGTGTAGTAGACCTAAGTATTCATTAAGTACCACTATAATGACAACATTAAATACAGTAGTGTAGTAGACCTAAGTATTCATTAAGTACCACCATCATGACAACATTAAATACAGTAGTGTAGTAGACCTAAGTATTCATTAAGTACCACCATCATGACAACATTAAATACAGTAGCGTAGTAGACCTAAGTATTCATTAAGTACCACCATAATGACAACATTAAATATAGTAGCGTAGTAGACCTAAGTATTCATTAAGTACCACCAAAATGACAACACTAAATTTAGTAGCGTAGTAGACCTAAGTATTCATTAAGTACCACCATAATGGCAACATTAAATACAGTAGTGTAGGTGACCTAAGTAATCATTAAGTACCACCACAATCACAACATTAAATACGAGAGTGTAGTAGACGTAAGTAATCATTAAGTACCACCATAATGACAACATTAAATATAGTAGCGTAATAGACCTAAGTATTCATTAAGTACCACCATAATGACAACATGAAATACAGTAGTGTAGTAGACCTAAGTATTCGTCAAGTACCACCATAATGACAACATTAAATACAGTAGTGTAGTAGACCTAAGTATTCATTAAGTGCCACCATAATGACAACATTAAATACAGTAGGGTAGTAGACCTAAGTATTCATTAAGTACCACCATAATGACAACATTATATACAGTAGTGTAGTAGACTTAGGTATTCATTAAGTACCACCATAATGACAACATTAAATACAGTAGTGTAGTAGACCAAAGTAGTCATTAAGTACCACCATAATGACAACATTATATAGAGTAGTGTAGTAGACCTAAGTATTCATTAAGTACCACCATAATGACAACATTGAATACATTAATGTAGTAGACCTAAGTATTCAATAAGTACCACTATAATGACATCATTAAATACAGTAGTGTAGTAGACCTAAGTATTCATTAAGTACCACTATAATGACAACATTAAATACACTAATGTAGTAGACCAAAGTATTCATTAAGTACCACTATAATGACAACATTAAATACAGTAGTGTAGTAGACCTAAGTATTCATTAGATACCACTATAATGACAACATTAAATACAGTAGTGTAGTAGACCAAAGTATTCCTTAAGTACCACTATAATGGCAACATTAAATACAGTAGTGTAGTAGACCTAAGTATTCATTAAGTACCACCATCTTGACAACATTAAATACAGTAGTGTAGTAGACCTAAGTATTCATTAAGTACCACCATCATGACAACATTAAATACAGTAGTGTAGTAGACCTAAGTATTCATTAAGTACCACCATCATGACAACATGAAATACAGTAGTGTAGTAGACCTAAGTATTCGTCAAGTACCACCATAATGACAACATTAAATACAGTAGTGTAGTAGACCTAAGTATTCATTAAGTACCACCATAATGACAACATTAAATACAGTAGTGTAGTAGACCTAAGTATTCATTAAGTACCACCATAATGACAACATTAAATACAGTAATGTAGTGAACCTAAGTATTCATTAAGTACCACCATCATGACAACATTAAATACAGTAGTGTAGTAGACCTAAGTATTCATTAAATACCACCATATTTACAACATTAAATACAGTAGTGTGGTAGAACTAAGTATTCATTAAGTACCACGATAATGACAACATTAAATACAGGAGTGTGGTAGACCTAAGTATTCATTAAGTACCACCATAATGACAACATTAAATACAGTAGTGTAGTAGACCTAAGTATTCATTAAGTACCACCATAATGACAACATTAAATACAGTAGTGTAGTAGACCAAAGTATTCATTAAGTACCACCATAATGACAACATTAAATACATTAATGTAGTAGACCTAAGTATTCATTAAGTACCACTATAATGACAACATTAAATACAGTAGTGTAGTAGACCTAAGTATTCATTAAGTACCACTATAATGACAACATTAAATACAGTAGTGTAGTAGACCTAAGTATTCATTAAGTACCACCATCATGACAACATTAAATACAGTAGTGTAGTAGACCTAATTATTCATTAAGTACCACCATCATGACAACATTAAATACAGTAGTGTAGTAGACCTAAGTATTAATTAAGTACCACCATAATGACAACATTAAATACAGTAGTGTAGTAGACCTAAGTATTCATTAAGTACCACCATAATGACAACATTAAATACAGTAGTGTAGTAGACCTAAGTATTCATTAAGTACCACCATAATGACAACATTAAATACAGTAGTGTAGTAGACCTAAGTATTCATTAAGTACCACCATAATGACAACATTAAATACATTAATGTAGTAGACCTAAGTATTCATTAAGTACCACTATAATGACAACATTAAATACAGTAGTGTAGTAGACCTAAGTATTCATTAAGTACCACCATAATGACAACATTAAATACATTAATGTAGTAGACCTAAGTATTCATTAAGGACCACCATAATGACAACATTAAATACAGTAGTGTAGTAGACCAAAGTATTCATTAAGTACCACCATAATGACAACATTAAATACATTAATGTAGTAGACCTAAGTATTCATTAAGTACCACTATAATGACAACATTAAATACAGTAGTGTAGTAGACCTAAGTATTCATTAAGTACCACTATAATGACAACATTAAATACAGTAGTGTAGTAGACCTAAGTATTCATTAAGTACCACCATCATGACAACATTAAATACAGTAGTGTAGTAGACCTAAGTATTCATTAAGTACCACCATCATGACAACATTAAATACAGTAGTGTAGTAGACCTAAGTATTAATTAAGTACCACCATAATGACAACATTAAATACAGTAGTGTAGTAGACCTAAGTATTCATTAAGTACCACCATAATGACAACATTAAATACAGTAGTGTAGTAGACCTAAGTATTCATTAAGTACCACCATAATGACAACATTAAATACAGTAGTGTAGTAGACCTAAGTATTCATTAAATACCACCATATTTACAACATTAAATACAGTAATGTAGTAGACCTTAGTATTCATTAAGTACCACCATAATGACAACATTAAATACAGGAGTGTGGTAGACCTAAGTATTCATTAAGTACCACCATAATGACAACATTAAATACAGTAGTATAGTTGACCTAAGTATTCATTAAGTACCACCATCATGACAGCATTAAATACAGTAGTGTAGTAGACTTAAGTATTCATTAAATACCACCATATTTACAACATTAAATACAGTAGTGTAGTAGACCTAAGTATTCATTAAGTACCACGATAATGACAACATTAAATACAGGAGTGTAGTAGACCTAAGTATTCATTAAGTGCCACCATAATGACAACATGAAATACAGTAGTGTAGTAGACCTAAGTATTCGCCAAGTACCACCATAATGACAACATTAAATACTGTGGTGTAGTAGACCTAAGTATTCATTAAGTGCCACCATAATGACAACATTAAATACAGTAGGGTAGTAGACCTAAGTATTCATTAAGTACCACCATAATGACAACATTAAATACAGTAGTGTAGTAGACCTAAATATTCATGAAGTACCACCATAATGACAACTTTAAATACAGTAGGGTAGTAGACCTAAGTATTCATTAAGTAACACCATAAGGACAACATTAAATACAGTAGTGTAGTAGACCTAAGTATTCATTAAGTACCACCATACTGACAACATTATATACAGTAGTGTAGTAGACCTAAGTATTCATTAAGTACCACCATCATGACAACATTAAATACGGTAGTGTAGTAGACCTAAGTATTCATTAAATACCACCATATTTACAACATTAAATACAGTAGTGTAGTAGACCTAAGTATTCATTAAGTACCACGATAATGACAACATTAAATACAGGAGTGTGGTAGACCTAAGTATTCATTAAGTACCACCATAATGACAACATTAAATACAGTAGTGTAGTAGACCTAAGTATTCATTAAGTACCACCATAATGACAACATTAAATACAGTAGTGTAGTAGACCAAAGTATTCATTAAGTACCACCATAATGACAACATTAAATACATTAACGTAGTAGACCTAAGTATTCATTAAGTACCACTATAATGACAACATTAAATACAGTAGTGTAGTAGACCTAAGTATTCATTAAGTACCACTATAATGACAACATTAAATACAGTAGTGTAGTAGACCTAAGTATTCATTAAGTACCACCATCATGACGACATTAAATACAGTAGTGTATTAGACCTAAGTATTCATTAAGTACCACCATCATGACAACATTAAATACAGTAGTGTAGTAGACCTAAGTATTCATTAAGTACCACCATAATGACAACATTAAATACAGTAGTGTAGTAGACCTAAGTATTCATTAAGTACCACCATAATGACAACATTAAATACAGTAGTGTAGTAGACCTAAGTATTCATTAAGTACCACCATCATGACAGCATTAAATACAGTAGTGTAGTAGACCTAAGTATTCATTAAATACCACCATATTTACAACATTAAATACAGTAGTGTAGTAGACCTAAGTATTCATTAAGTACCAGGATAATGACAACATTAAATACAGGAGTGTGGTAGACCTAAGTATTCATTAAGTACCACCATAATGACAACATTAAATACAGTAGTGTAGTAGACCTAAGTATTCATTAAGTGCCACTATAATGACAACATTAAATACAGGAGTGTGGGAGACCTAAGTATTCATTAAGTACCACCATAATGACAACATTAAATACAGTAGTGTAGTAGACCTAAGTATTCATTAAGTACCACCATAATGACAATATTAAATACAGTAGTGTAGTAGACCTAAGTATTCATTAAGTACCACCATAATGACAACATTAAATACAGTAGTGTAGTAGACCTAAGTATTCATTAAGTACCACCATAATGACAACATTAAATACAGTAGTGTAGTAGACCTAAGTATTCATTAAGTACCACCATAATGACAACATTAAATACAGTAGTGTAGTAGACCTAAGTATTCATTAAGTACCACCATCATGACAGCATTAAATACAGTAGTGTAGTAGACCTAAGTATTCATTAAATACCACCATATTTACAACATTAAATACAGTAGTGTAGTAGACCTAAGTATTCATTAAGTACCACGATAATGACAACATTAAATACAGGAGTGTAGTAGACCTAAGTATTCATTAAGTGCCACCATAATGACAACATGAAATACAGAAGTGTAGTAGACCTAAGTATTCGTCAAGTACCACCATAATGACAACATTAAATACTGTGGTGTAGTAGACCTAAGTATTCATTAAGTGCCACCATAATGACAACATTAAATACAGTAGGGTAGTAGACCTAAGTATTCATTAAGTACCACCATAATGACAACATTGAATACAGTAGTGTAGTAGACCTAAATATTCATTAAGTACCACCATAATGACAACTTTAAATACAGTAGGGTAGTAGACCTAAGTATTCATTAAGTAACACCATAAGGACAACATTAAATACAGTAGTGTAGTAGACCTAAGTATTCATTAAGTACCACCATAATGACAACATTATATACAGTAGTGTAGTAGACCTAAGTATTCATTAAGTACCACCATAATGACAACATGAAATACAGTAGTGTAGTATACTTAAGTATTCATTAAGTACCACCACGATGACAACATTAAATACAGTAGTGTAGTAGACCTAAGTATTCATTAAGTACCAACATAATGACAACATTAAATACAGTAGTGTAGTAGACCTAAGTAGTCATTAAGTACCACCACAATGACAACTTTAAATACAGTAATGTAGTAGACCTAAGTATTCATTGAGTACCACCATGACAACATTTAATACAGTAGTGTAGTAGACCCAAGTATTCATTAAGTACCAACATAATGACAACATTAAATACAGTAGTGTAGTAGACCTAAGTAGTCATTAAGTACCACCACAATGACAACATTAAATACAGTAGTGTAGTAGGCCTAAGTATTCATTGAGTACCACCATGACAACGTTTAATACAGTAGTGTAGTAGACCCAAGTATTCATTAAGTACCACCATAATGACAAAATTAAATACAGTAGTGTAGTAGACCTAAGTATTCATTGAGTACCACCATGACAACATTTAATACAGTAGTGTAGTAGACCCAAGTATTCATTAGGTACCACCATAATGACAAAATTAAATACAGTAGTGTAGTAGACCTAAGTATTCATTGAGTACCACCATGACAACATTTAATATAGCAGTGTAGTAGACCCAAGTATTCATTAAGTACCACCATGACAACAATATATACAGTAGTGTAGGAGACCTAAGTATTCATTAAGTACCACCATAATGACAACATGAAATACAGTAGTGTAGTAGACTTAAGTATTCATTAAGTACCACCACGATGACAACATTAAATACAGTAGTGTAGTAGACCTAAGTATTCATTAAGTACCAACATGATGACAACATGAAATACAGTAGTGTAGTAGACTTAAGTATTCATTAAGTACCACCAGGATGACAACATTAAATACAGTAGTGTAGTAGACCTAAGTATTCATTAAGTACCACCATAATGACAACATGAAATACAGTAGTGTAGTAGACTTAAGTATTCATTAAGTACCACCACGATGACAACATTAAATACAGTAGTGTAGTAGACCTAAGTATTCATTAAGTACCAACATGATGACAACATGAAATACAGTAGTGTAGTAGACTTAAGTATTCATTAAGTACCACCAGGATGACAACATTAAATACAGTAGTGTAGTAGACCTAAGTATTCATTAAGTACCAACAAAATGACAATATTAAATACAGTATTGTAGTAGACCTAAGTATTCATCAAGTACCACCATAATGACAACATTAAAAAAAAGTACTGTAGTAGACCTTAGTATTCATTAAGTACCACCATAATGACAAAATTAAATACAGTAGTGTAGTAGACCTAAGTATTCATTAAGTGCCACCATAATGACAACATTAAATACAGTAGTGTAGTAGACCTAAGTATTCATTAAGTACAACCATAATGACAACATTAAATACAGTAGTGTAGTAGACCTAAGTATTCATTAAGTGCCACCATAATGACAACATTAAATACAGTAGTGTATTAGACCTAAGTATTCATTAAGTACCACCATAATGACAACATTAAATACAGTAGTGTAGTAGACTTAAGTGTTCGTCAAGTACCACCATAATGACAACATTAAATACAGTAGTGTAGTAGACCTTATTATTCATTAAGTACCACCATGATGACAACATGAAATACAGTAGTGTAATAAACCTAAGTTTTCATTAAGTACCACCACACTGACAACATTAAATACAGTAGTGTAGTAGACCTAAGTATTCATTAAGTACCACCATAATGACAACATTAAATAGAGTAGTGTAGCAGACCTAAGTATTCATTAAGTACCACCATAATGACAACATTAAATACAGTAGTGTAGTAGACCCAAGTATTCATTAAGTACCACCATAATGACATTAAATACAGTAGTGTAATAGACCTAAGTATTCATTAAGTACTACAATAATTACAAAATTAAATATAGTAGCGTAGTAGACCTAAGTAGTCAGTAAGCACCACCATAATGACAACATTAAATACAGTAGTGTAGTAGACCTACGTATTCATTAAGTACCATCATAATGACAACATTAATTACAGTAGTGTAGTAGACCTAAGTATTCATCAAGTACCAACATAATGACAACATTAAATACAGTAGTGTAGTAGTCCTAAGTATTCATTAAGTATCACCATAATGGCAACATTAAAAAGAGTAGTGTAGCACACCTAAGTATTCATTAAGACCACCATAATGACAACATTAAATAGAGTATTGTTGCAGACCTAAGTATTCATTAAGTACCACCATAATGACAACATTAAATACAGTACTGTAGTAGACCCAAGTATTCATTAAGTACCACCATAATGACATTAAATACAGTAGTGTAGTAGACCTAAGTATTCATTAAGTGCCACCATAATGACAACATTAAATACAGGAGTGTGGTAGACCTAAGTATTCATTAAGTCCCACCATAATGACAACATTGAATACAGTAGTGTAGTAGACCTAAGTATTCATTAAGTACCACCATAATGACAATATTAAATACAGTAGTGTAGTAGACCTAAGTATTCATTAAGTACCACCATAATGACAACATTAAATACAGTAGTGTAGTAGACCTAAGTATTCATTAAGTACCACCATCATGACAACATTAAATACAGTAGTGTAGTAGACCTAAGTATTCATTAAGTACCACCATAATGACAACATTAAATACAGTAGTGTAGTAGACCTAAGTATTCATTAAGTACCACCATAATGACAACATTAAATACAGTAGTGTAGTAGACCTAAGTATTCATTAAGTACCACCATCATGACAACATTAAATACAGTAGTGTAGTAGACCTAAGTGTTCATTAAATACCACCATATTTACAACATTAAATACAGTAGTGTAGTAGACCTAAGTGTTCATTAAGTACCACGATAATGACAACATTAAATGCAGGAGTGTGGTAGACCTAAGTATTCATTAAGTACCACCATAATGACAACATTAAATACAGTAGTGTAGTAGACCTAAGTATTCATTAAGTACCACCATAATGACAACATTAAATACAGTAGTGTAGTAGACCTAAGTATTCATTAAGTACCACCATAATGACAACATTAAATACAGTAGTGTAGTAGACCTAAGTATTCATTAAGTACCACCATCATGACAGCATTAAATACAGTAGTGTAGTAGACCTAAGTATTCATTAAATACCACCATATTTACAACATTAAATACAGTAGTGTAGTAGACCTAAGTATTCATTAAGTACCACGATAATGACAACATTAAATACAGGAGTGTGGTAGACCTAAGTATTCATTAAGTACCACCATAATGACAACATTAAATACAGTAGTGTAGTAGACCTAAGTATTCATTAAGTGCCACCATAATGACAACATTAAATACAGGAGTGTGGTAGACCTAAGTATTCATTAAGTACCACCATAATGACAACATTAAATACAGTAGTGTAGTAGACCTAAGTATTCATTAAGTACCACTATAATGACAACATTAAATACAGTAGTGTAGTAGACCTAAGTATTCATTAAGTACCACCATCATGACAACATTAAATACAGTAGTGTAGTAGACCTAAGTATTCATTAAGTACCACCATCATGACAACATTAAATACAGTAGTGTAGTAGACCTAAGTATTCATTAAGTACCACCATAATGACAACATTAAATACAGTAGTGTAGTAGACCTAAGTATTCATTAAGTACCACCATAATGACAACATTAAATACAGTAGTGTAGTAAACCTAAGTATTCATTAAGTACCACCATCATGACAACATTAAATACAGTAGTGTAGTAGACCTAAGTATTCATTAAATACCACCATATTTACAACATTAAATACAGTAGTGTAGTAGACCTAAGTATTCATTAAGTACCACCATAATGACAACATTAAATACAGGAGTGTGGTAGACCTAAGTATTCATTAAGTACCACCATAATGACAACATTAAATCCAGTAGTGTAGTAGACCTAAGTATTCATTAAGTACCACCATAATGACAATATTAAATACAGTAGTGTAGTAGACCTAAGTATTCATTAAGTACCACCATAATGACAACATTAAATACAGTAGTGTAGTAGACCCAAGTATTCATTAAGTACCACCATAATGACAAAATTAAATAAAGTAATGTAGTAGACCTAAGTATTCATTAAGTACCACGATAATGACAACATTAAATATAGGAGTGTGGTACACCTAAGTATTTTTTAAGTACAACCATAATGGCAACATTAAATACAGTAGTGTAGGTGACCTAAGTAATCATTAAGTACCACCACAATGACAACATTAAATACAAGAGTGTAGTAGACGTAAGTAATCATTAAGTACCACCACAATGACAACATTAAATACAAGTGTGTAGGAGACGTAAGTAATCATTAAGTACCACCATAATGAAAACATTAAATACAGTAGCGTAGTAGACCTAAGTATTCATTAAGTACCCCCATAATGACAACATTAAATATAGTAGCGTAGTAGACCTAAGTATTCATTAAGTACCACCATAATGACAACATGAAATACAGTAGTGTAGTTGACCTAAGTATTCATTAAGTAAGACCGTAATGACAAGCTTAAATACAGTAGTGTAGTAGACCTAAGTATTCATTAAGTACCAGATTATGCCAACATTAAATACAGTAGCGTAGTAGACCTAAGTATTCATTAAGTACCACATCATGCCAACATTAAATACAGTAGTGTAGTAGACCAAAGTATTCATTAAGTACCACCATAATGACAACATTAAATATAGTGGCGTAGTAGACGTAAGTATTCATTAAGTACCACCATAATGACAACATTCAATATAGTAGCGTAGTAGACCCAAGTATTCATTAAGTACCACCATAATGACAACATTAAATACAGTAGCGTAGTAGACTTAAGTATTCATTAAGTACCACCATATTGACCACATTAAATATAGTAGCGTAGTAGACCTAAGTATTCATTAAGTACCACCATAATGACAACATTAATTACAGTAGTGTAGTAGACCTAAGTATTCATTAAGTACCACCATAATGACAACATTAAATTTAGTAGCATAGTAAACCTAAGTATTCATTAAGTATCACCATAATGATAACATTAAATACGGTAGCGTAGTAGACCTAAGTATTCATTAAGTACCACCATAATGACAACATTAAATATAGTAGCGTAGTAGACCTAAGTATTCATTAAGTACCACCAAAATGACAACACTAAATTTAGTAGCGTAGTAGACCTAAGTATTCATTAAGTACCACCATAATGGCAACATTAAATACAGTAGTGTAGGTGACCTAAGTAATCATTAAGTACCACCACAATGACAACATTAAATACGAGAGTGTAGTAGACGTAAGTAATCATTAAGTACCACCATAATGACAACATTAAATATAGTAGCGTAATAGACCTAAGTATTCATTAAGTACCACCATAATGACAATATGAAATACAGTAGTGTAGTAGACCTAAGTATTCGTCAAGTACCACCATAATGACAACATTAAATACAGTAGTGTAGTAGACCTAAGTATTCATTAAGTGCCACCATAATGACAACATTAAATACAGTAGGGTAGTAGACCTAAGTATTCATTAAGTACCACCATAATGACAACATAAAATACAGTAGTGTAGTAGACCTGAGTATTCATTAAGTACCACCATAAGGACAACATTAAATACAGTAGTGTAGTAGACCTAAGTATTCATTAAGTACCACCATAATGACAACATTATATACAGTAGTGTAGTCGACCTAGGTATTCATTAAGTACCACCATAATGACAACATTAAATACAGTAGTGTAGTAGACCAAAGTAGTCATTAAGTACCACCATAATGACAACATTATATAGAGTAGTGTAGTAGACCTAAGTATTCGTTAAGTACCACCATAATGACAACATTGAATACATTAATGTAGTAGACCTAAGTATTCATTAAGTACCACTATAATGACATCATTAAATACAGTAGTGTAGTAGACCTAAGTATTCATTAAGTACCACTATAATGACAACATTAAATACATTAATGTAGTAGACCAAAGTATTCATTAAGTACCACTATAATGACAACATTAAATACAGTAGTGTAGTAGACCTAAGTATTCATTAGGTACCACTATAATGACAACATTAAATACAGTAGTGTAGTAGACCAAAGTATTCCTTAAGTACCACTATAATGGCAACATTAAATACAGTAGTGTAGTAGACCTAAGTATTCATTAAGTACCACTATAATGACAACATTAAATACAGTAGTGTAGTAGACCTAAGTATTCATTAAGTACCACCATCATGACAACATTGAATACAGTAGTGTAGTAGACCTAAGTATTCATTAAGTACCACCATCATGACAACATTAAATACAGTAGTGTAGTAGACCTAAGTATTCATTAAGTACCACCATAATGACAACATTAAATACAGTAGTGTAGTAGACCTAAGTATTCATTAAGTACCACCATAATGACAACATTAAATACAGTAGTGTAGTAGACCTAAGTATTCATTAAGTACCACCATAATGACAACATTAAATACAGTAGTGTAGTGAACCTAAGTATTCATTAAGTACCACCATCATGACAACATTAAATACAGTAGTGTAGTAGACCTAAGTATTCATTAAATACCACCATATTTACAACATTAAATACAGTAGTGTAGTAGACCTAAGTATTCATTAAGTACCACGATAATGACAACATTAAATACAGGAGTGTGGTAGACCTAAGTATTCATTAAGTACCACCATAATGACAACATTAAATACAGTAGTGTAGTAGACCTAAGTATTCATTAAGTACCACCATAATGACAACAATAAATACAGTAGTGTAGTAGACCAAAGTATTCATTAAGTACCACCATAATGACAACATTAAATACATTAATGTAGTAGACCTAAGTATTCATTAAGTACCACTATAATGACAACATTAAATACAGTAGTGTAGTGGACCTAAGTATTCATTAAGTACCACTATAATGACAACATTAAATACAGTAGTGTAGTAGACCTAAGTATTCATTAAGTACCACTATAATGACAAAATTAAATACAGTAGTGTAATACACCTAAGTATTCATTAAGTACCACCATAATGACATTAAATACAGTAGTGTAGTAGACCTAAGTATTCATTAAGTACCACCATATTTACAACATTAAATACAGTAGTGTAGTAGACCTAAGTATTCATTAAGTAACACAATCATGACAACATTAAATACAGTAGTGTAGTAGACCTAAGTATTCATTAAGTACCACCACAATGACAACATTAAATATAGTAGCGTAGTAGACCTAAGTATTCATTAAGTGCCCCCATAATGACAACATTAAATATATTAGCTTAGTAGACCTAAGTATTCATTAAGTACTACCATAATGACAACATTATATACAGTAGCGTAGTAGACCTAAGTATTCATTAAGTACCACCATAATGACAACATTAAATACAGTAATGTAGTAGACCTAAGTGTTCATTAAGTACCACCATTATGACAACATTAAATACAGTAGTGTAGTAGACCTAAGTATTCATTGAGTTCCACCATAATGCCAACATTAAATACAGTAGCGTAGTAGACCTAAGTATTCATTAAGTACCACCATAATGACAACATTAAATACAGTAGTGCAGTAGACCTAAGTATTCATTAAATACCACCATCATGCCAACATTAAATACAGTAGCGTAGTAGACCTATGTATTCATTAAGTACCACCATCATGCCAACATTAAATACAGTAGTGTAATAGACCTAAGTATTCATTAAGTACCACCATAATGACAACATTAAATATAGTAGCATAGTATCAATCAATCAATCAATCAATGTTTACTTATATAGCCCTAAATCACTATTGTCTCAAAGGGCTGCACAAACCACCACGACATCCTCGGTAGGCCCACATAAGGGCAAGGAAAACTCACACCCAGTGGGACATCGGTGACAATAATGATCCAGTGGGACGTCTGTGACAATAATGATTATGAGAACCTTAGAGAGGAGGAAAGCAATGGATGTCGAGCGGGTCTAACATGATACTGTGAAAGTTCAATCCACAATGGATCCAACATAGTCGCGAGAGTCCAGTCCAAAGCGGGTCCAACTCAGCAGCGAGAGTCCCGTTCACAGCGGAGCCAGCAGGAAACCATCCCAAGCGGAGGCGGATCAGCAGCGCAGAGATGTCGAGGCGGATCAGCAGCGCAGAGATGTCCCCAGCCGATACACAGGCCTGTTACCGGGAGGGCATTCCAGAGTACTGGAGCCCGAACGGAAAACGCTCTATAGCCCGCAGACTTTTTTTGGGCTTTGGGAATCACTAACAAGCCGGAGTCCTTTGAACGCAGATTTCTTGCCGGGACATATGGTACAATACAATCGGCAAGATAGGATGGAGCTAGACCGTGTAGTATTTTATACGTAAGTAGTAAAACCTTAAAGTCACATCTTAAGTGCACAGGAAGCCAGTGCAGGTGAGCCAGTACAGGCGTAATGTGATCAAACTTTCTTGTTCTTGTCAAAAGTCTAGCAAGTACCACCATAATGACAACATTAAATACAGTAGTGTAGTAGACCTAAGTATTCATTAAGTACCACCATAATGACAACATTAAATATAGTAGCATAGTAGACCTAAGTATTCATTAAGTACCACCATAATGACAACATTAAATATAGTAACATAGTAGACCTAAGTATTCATTAAGGACCACCATAATGACAACATTAAATACAGTAGTGTAGTAGACCTAAGTATTCATTAAGTACCACCATAATGACAACATTAAATATAGTAGCATAGTAGACCTAAGTATTCATTAAGTACCACCATAATGACAACATTAAATATAGTAGCATAGTAGACCTAAGTATTCATTAAGTACCACCATAATGACAACATTAAATACAGTAGTGTAGTAGACCTAAGTATTCATTAAGTACCACCATAATGACAACATTAAATATAGTAGCATAGTAGACCTAAGTATTCATTAAGTACCACCATAATGACAACATTAAATATAGTAATATAGTAGACCTAAGTATTCATTATTTACCACCATAATGACAACATTAAATACAGTAGTGTAGTAGACTTAAGTATTCATTAAGTACCACCAAAATGACAACATTAAATATTGTAGCATAGTAGACCTAAGTATTCATTAAGTACCACCATAATGACAACATTAAATACAGTAGTGTAGTAGACCTAAGTATTCATTAAGTACCACCATAATGACAACATTAAATACAGTAGTGTAGTAGACCTAAGTATTCATTAAGTACCACCATAATGACAACATTAAATATAGTAGCGTAGTAGACCTAAGTATTCATTAAGTACTACCATAATGACATTAAATACAGTTGTGTAGTAGACCTAAGTATTCATTAAGTACCACCATAATGACAACATTAAATACAGTAGCGTAGTAGACCTAAGTATTCATTAAGTACCACCATAATGACAACATTAAATACAGTAGTGTAGTAGACCTAAGTATTCATTAAGTACCACCATAATGACAACATTAAATACAGTAGTGTAGTAGACCTAAGTAATCATTAAGTACCCCCAAAATGACAACATTAAATATAGTAGCCTAGTAGACCTAAGTATTCATTAAGTACCACCTTAATGACAACATTAAATACATTAGTTTAGTAGACCTAAGTATTCATTAAGTACCACCATAATGACAACATTAAATATAGTAGTGTAGTAGACCTAAGTATTCATTAAGTACCACCATAATGACAACATTAAATATAGTAGCCTAGTAGACCTAAGTATTCATTAAGTACCACCTTAATGACAACATTAAATACATTTGTTGTAGTACACCTAAGTATTCATTAAGTACCCCCATAATCCATCCATTTTCATAATGACAACATTAAATACAGTGGTGTAGTAGACCTAAGTATTCATTAAGTGCCACCATAATGACAACATTAAATACAGTAGGGTAGTAGACCTAAGTATTCATTAAGTACCACCATAATGACAACATTAAATATAGTAGCGTAGTAGACCTAAGTATTCATTAAGTACCACCATAATGACAACATTAAATACATTTGTTGTAGTACACCTAAGTATTCATTAAGTACCCCCATAATCCATCCATTTTCATAATGACAACATTAAATATAGTAGCGTAGTAGACCTAAGTATTCATTACGTACCACCATATTTACAACATTGAATACAGTAGTGTAGTAGACCTAAGTATTCATTAAGTACCACCATAATGACAACATGAAATACAGTAGCGTAGTAGACCTAAGTATTCATTAAGTACCACCATAATGACAACATTAAATACAGTAGTGTAGTAGACCTAAGTAATCATTAAGTACTACCATACGACAATAAATGCAATGTAATTTTCGAAATCCTGTGATATCATGTGTGGTACAAGCAGTCCTGCCTTACGTTGATACAAGTAGTCCTTCAACATGTTTACTTGTGTGTGTGATATCATGTGCGATATTATGTGCGATACAAGCAGTCCTGAAACGTGTTTACTTGTGTGTGACATCATGTGCGATACAAGTAGTCCTGCAGTATGTTTAATTTGTGTGTGATATCATGTGCGATACAAGTAGTTCTTCAGCATGTTTACTTGTGTGTGTGATATCATGTGCGATATCATGTGCGATACAAGCAGTCCTCAAGCGTGTTTACTTGTATCGCACATGATATCACACATGATATCACACGTAAACATGCTGAAGGACTACTTGTATCGCACAAGATATCACACACAAGTTAAAACACTGCAGGACTGCTTGTTTCACACATGATATCACACGTAAACATGCTGAAGGACTACTTGTATCGCACATGATATCACACAAGTAAACTCGCTTCAGGACTGCTTGTGTCACACATGATATCGCACATGATATCACACACAAAAAAACATGCCGCAGGACTGCTAGTATTGCACATGATATCACACAATTAAACATGCTGCAGGACTACTTGTATTGCACATGATATCACACACAAGTAAACACACTTCAGGATTGCTTGTATCGAAAATAATATCGCACACAATATCACACACACAAGTAAACATGTTGAAGGACTACCTGTATCAACGTAAGGCAGGACTGCTTGTACCACACATGATATCACACACAAAAAACTCATATCGCACATGATATCCCACACAATTGAACATGCTGCAGGACTACTTGTATCACACATGATATCAGACACAAGTAAATAGTCTGCAGGACTACTTCTATCGCACATGATATCACACACAAATTAAAACACTGCAGGACTGCTTGTATCACACATGATATCACACACAAGTAAACACGCTTCAGGACTGTTTGTATCAAACATGATATCGCACATTATATCACACACACACAAGTAAACATGCTGAAGGATTACTTGTATCGCACATGATATCACACACAAGTTAAAACACTGCAGGACTGCTTGTTTCACGCATGATATCACACACAAGTAAACACGCTTCAGGACTGATTGTATCGCACATAATATCGCACATGATATCACACACACAAGTAAACATGTTGAAGGACTACTTGTATCAACATAATGCAAGACTGCTTGTACCACACATGATATCACACACAAAAAACTCGTACCGCTTATGATATCACACACAAGTAAACGTGATGCAGAACTACTTGTATCGCACATGATATCACACACAAGTTAAAACACTGCAGGACTGCTTGTTTCACACATATCACACACCAGTAAACACGCTGGAGAACGGCCTGTATCGCACTTATGTCTGACACAAGTAAACACGCTGCAGGACTGCTTGTACCACACATGATATCACACACAAGTAAGTACTCTGCAGGACTTCTTGTATCGCTTATGGTATCACACACAAGTAAACACGATGCAGGACTACTTGTATTGCACATGATATCACACACAAGTACACACACACCACTACACACAAGAGACCAGCAGGTGGCAGCACTACACACAAGAGACCAGCAGGTGGCAACACTACACACAAGAGACCAGCAGGTGGCAGCACTACACACAAGAGACCAGCAGGTGGCAGCACTACACACAAGAGACCAGCAGGTGGCAGCACTACACACAAGAGACCAGCAGGTGGCAGCACTACACACAAGAGACCAGCAGGTGGCAGCACTACATTCAAGAGACCAGCAGGTGGCAGCACTACACACACAAGTGGTGTGCCTTCAGGGACAGCAACAACTTAACCAGAAATCAAGATCATAATCAAAAACAAAATTATTTTAAAATGTACTTGCCCTAAATATGTAAAAATATTTATAGAGGTTTTATCCAATCAGAATTCAGCTAGCTTATGTTGCCATGCTGTACCAAATCTGCCTTCAGAATCAACAATGTAGTGCACTGTAAGTGACCGGGCACATACAGTTGATAGACCATAGTCAGCATGCTAACTATAATAAAGCAGCAAAGAAGCTTCCTGTTACGCCGGAAAACAGATGTTACTTCAAAATAAAAGCACAGGTTATTTGCCAAAACACAGTGCCACAAATCAAAATAACAAAGCAGTTTTTTAGTTAAGCCAGGGAAAAGGATGTTACCTCAAAATAAAAGCATGGTTTATTTGCCCAAAAACAGTAGCACAAATCAAAATAACCAAGAAGCTTGTAGTTCTGCTGGAAAATAGGATGCTGCTTCAAAATAAAAGCACAGATTGTGCGCCAAAACACAGTGCCACGAATCAAAACCAGAACAAAACAACAAATCAGCAAAGCAGCTTGTAGTTGCGGCAGAAAACAGGATGTTACTTCCAAATAAAAGCATGGTTTATTGGCCTAAACACAGTGCCACAAATCAAAATAACAAAGCAGCTTGTAATTGTGCTGGAAAATAGGACGTTACTTCAAAATAAAAGCACAGATTGTGCTCCAAAACAGTACCACACATCAAAACAACAAAGCAGTAATTGTGCCAGAAAACAGGGTATTACTTTAAAATAAAAGCATGGTTTTTGCACCAAAAATACAACACCGCATAAATAGTTGAGCCAGGATACAGGATGTTACTTCAAAATAAAAGGCACAGTGTGCGCGCCAAAAGACAGTGCCACAAATCAAAACCAGAACAAAGAAACAAAGCAGCTTCCTGTTCTGCAGGAAAATGGGATGTTACTTCAAAATAAAAGCACGGATTGTACACCAAAACAGTGCCACAAATCAAAACAACAAAGCAGCAAAGCAGCTTATAGTTGTGCCGGAAAACGGGATGTTACTTCAAAATAAAAGCATGGTTCATTTGCCAAAAAACAGTGCCACAAATCAAAATAACAAAAGCAGCTTGTAGTACTACTTGTAAATAAAAGCTTGGTTTTTGCGCCAAAACACAATGCGGCATAAATCGAAACCAGAACAAAACAGCAAAGCTGCTTGTAGTTGCGCCGGAAAGTGTTACTTCAAAATAAAAGCAGGGTTTTTACGTCGAAACAAAATCGAAACCAGAACAATCAGCTTTTAGTTGAGCTGGAAAACAGGATATTACTTCAAAATAAAAGCAGTTTGTGTGCCAAATTACAGTGCCTCAAATTAAAACCAGAACAAAGCAGCTTCCTGTTCTGCAGGAAAACAGGATGTTACTTCAAATTAAAAGCACAGATTGTGCGGCAAAACACAGTGCCACATATCAAAACAACAAATCAGCAAGGCAGCAAAGCAGCTTGTAGTTGTGGAGGAAAAGAGGATGTTACTTCAAAATAAAAGCACGTTTTTTGCACCAAAACAACTTAGAAACCACATCAAAACAGCTTTTAGTTAAGCCGGAAAATAGGATGCTATTTCAAAATAAAAGCACAGTTTGTGTGCCAAATTACAGTGCCTCAAATTAAAACCAGAATTAAGCAGCTTCCTGTTCTGCAGGAAAACAGGATGTTACTTCAAAATAAAAGCACAGATTGTGCGCCAAAACACAATGCCACATAACAAAACAACAAATCAGCAAAGCAGCAAAGCAGCTTGTAGTTGTGGCGGAAAACAGGATATTACTTCAAAATAAAAGCACATTTTTTAAACCAAAACACAATGCCACATGAATCGATACCAGAACAAAGCAGCTAAGCAGCTAGTAGTTGAGGGGGAAAACAGGATGTCACTTCAAAATGAAAGTACGTTTTTTCATCCAAAACAACATCGAAACCACAACAAAACAGCTTTTAGTCGAGCCGGGAAACAGGATGTTACTGCAAAATAAAAGCACAGATTGTGCGCCAAAACACAATGCCACAAAACAAAACAACAAATTAGCAAAGCAGCTTGTAGTTGTGGCGGGAAACAGGATGTTACTTCAAAATAAAAGCACAGTTGGTGCACCAAAACACAGTGCCTCAAATCAAAACCAGAACTAAGCGGCTTCCTGTTCTGCAGGAAAACAGGATGTTACTTCAAAATAAAAGCACAGCTTGTGCGCCGAAACACAATGCCACATAACAAAACAACAAAATTAGCAAAGCAGCTTGTAGTTGCGGCGGAAAATAGGATGTCACTTCAAAATAAAAGCATGTTTTTTGCGCCAAAACAACATCGAAACCACAACAAAACAGCTTTTAGTCGAACCGGGAAACAGGATGTTACTTCAAAATAAAAGCACAGTTGGTGCACCAAAACACAGTGCCACAAATCAAAACATGAACAAAGCAGCTTCCTCTTCTGCAGGAAAACAGGATGTTACTTCAAAATAAAAGCACAGATTGTGCGCCAAAACACAATGCCACATATCAAAACAACACATCAGAAAAGCAGCAAAGCAGCTTGTAGTTGTGGCGGAAAATAGGATGTTACGTCAAAATAAAAGCATGTTTTTAGCACCAAAACACAGTGCCACATAAATCGAAACCAGAACAAAGCAGCAAAGCAGCTAGTAGTTGAGGCGGAAAACAGGATGTCATTTTAAAATAAAAGCAAGTTTTTTGCGCCAAAACAACATCGAAACCACAACAAAACAGCTTTTAGTTGAGCCGGAAAATAGGATGTTACTTCAAAATAAAAGCACAGTTGGTGCGCCAAAGCACAGTGTCACAATACAAAACCAGAACAAAGCAGCTTCCTGATTTGCAGGAAAACAGGATGTTATTTCAAAATAAAAGCACAGATTGTGCGCCAAAACACAATGCCACATATCAAAACAACAAAATCAGAAAAGCAGCAAAGCAGCTTGTACTTGTGGAGGAAAAGAGGATGTTACTTCAAAATAAAAGCACGTTTTTTGCACCAAAACAACTTAGAAACCACAACAAAACAGCTTTTAGTTAAGCCGGAAAATAGGATGCTACTTCAAAATAAAAGCACAGTTTGTGTGCCAAATTACAGTGCCTCAAATTAAAACCAGAATTAAGCAGCTTCCTGTTCTGCAGGAAAACAGGATGTTACTTCAAAATAAAAGCACAGTTGGTGCACCAAAACACAGTGCCTCAAATCAAAACAAGAACAAAGCAGCTTCCTCTTCTGCAGGAAAACAGGATGTTACTTCAAAATAAAAGCACAGATTGTGCGCCAAAACACAATGCCACATATCAAAACAACACATCAGAAAAGCAGCAAAGCAGCTTGTAGTTGTGGCGGAAAATAGGATGTTACGTCAAAATAAAAGCATGTTTTTAGCACCAAAACACAGTGCCACATAAATCGAAACCAGAACAAAGCAGCAAAGCAGCTAGTAGTTGAGGCGGAAAACAGGATGTCATTTTAAAATAAAAGCAAGTTTTTTGCGCCAAAACAACATCGAAACCACAACAAAACAGCTTTTAGTTGAGCCGGAAAATAGGATGTTACTTCAAAATAAAAGCACAGTTGGTGCGCCAAAGCACAGTGTCACAATACAAAACCAGAACAAAGCAGCTTCCTGATTTGCAGGAAAACAGGATGTTATTTCAAAATAAAAGCACAGATTGTGCGCCAAAACACAATGCCACATATCAAAACAACAAAATCAGAAAAGCAGCAAAGCAGCTTGTAATTGTGCCGGAAAACAGGATGTTACTTCAAAATAAAAGCACATTTTTTGCACCAAAACACAGTGCCACAAATCAAAACAACCAAAGCAGGTTTTAGTTACAACGGAAAACAGGATGTTACTCTAAAATAAAAGCACGGATTGTGCACCAAAACAGTGCCACATATCAAAAAAACAAATCAGCTTGTAGTTGTGCCAGAACACAGGATGTTACTTCAAAATAAAAGTAGGGGTTTTGCTCCGAAACACAATGCCACATGAATCGAAACCAGAACAAAACAGCTTTTAGGTGAGCCGGAAAACATGATGTTACTTCAAAATAAAAGTACGTTTTTTGCGCCAAAACAACATCGAAACCACAACAAAACAGCTTTTAGTCGAGCCGGGAAACAGGATGTTACTGCAAAATAAAAGCACAGTTGGTGCGCCAAAGCACAGTGTCACAATACAAAACCAGAACAAAGCAGCTTCCTGATTTGCAGGAAAACAGGATGTTACTTCAAAATAAAAGCACAATTGGTGCACCAAAACACAGCGCCTCAAATCAAAACCAGAACTAAGCGGCTTCCTGTTCTGCAGGAAAACAGGATGTCACTTCAAAATAAAAGGACAGATTGCGCGCCAAAACACAATGCCACATAACAAAACAACAAATTAGCAAAGCAGCTTGTAGTTGCGGCGGAAAATAGGATGTCACTTCAAAATAAAAGCATGTTTTTTGCGCCAAAACAACATCGAAACCACAACAAAACAGCTTTTAGTCGAACCGGGAAACAGGATGTTACTTCAAAATAATAGCACAGTTGGTGCGCCAAAGCACAGTGTCACAATACAAAACCAGAACAAAGCAGCTTCCTGATTTGCAGGAAAACAGGATGTTACTTCAAAATAAAAGCACAGATTGTGCGCCAAAACACAATGCCACATATCAAAACAACAAAATCAGAAAAGCAGCAAAGCAGCTTGTAGTTGTGGAGGAAAAGAGGATGTTACTTCAAAATAAAAGCACGTTTTTTGCACCAAAACAACTTAGAAACCACAACAAAACAGCTTTTAGTTAAGCCGGAAAATAGGATGCTACTTCAAAATAAAAGCACAGTTTGTGTGCCAAATTACAGTGCCTCAAATTAAAACCAGAATTAAGCAGCTTCCTGTTCTGCAGGAAAACAGGATGTTACTTCAAAATAAAAGCACAGTTGGTGCACCAAAACACAGTGCCTCAAATCAAAACAAGAACAAAGCAGCTTCCTCTTCTGCAGGAAAACAGGATGTTACTTCAAAATAAAAGCACAGATTGTGCGCCAAAACACAATGCCACATATCAAAACATCACATCAGAAAAGCAGCAAAGCAGCTTGTAGTTGTGGCGGAAAATAGGATGTCACTTCAAAATAAAAGCACGTTTTTTGCGCCAAAACACAGTGCCACATAAATCGATACCAGAACAAAGCAGCTAAGCAGCTAGTAGTTGCGGCGGAAAACAGGATTTCACTTCAAAATAAAAGCACGTGTTTTGCGCCAAAACAACATCGAAACCAAAACAAAACAGCTTTTAGTCTAGCTGGAAAACAGGATGTTACTTCAAAATAAAAGCACAGTTGGTGCACCAAAACACAGTGCCACAAATCAAAACACGAACAAAGCAGCTTCCTCTTCTGCAGGAAAACAGGATGTTACTTCAAAATAAAAGCACAGTTGGTGCACCAAAACACAGTGCCTCAAATCAAAACAAGAACAAAGCAGCTTCCTCTTCTGCAGGAAAACAGGATGTTACTTCAAAATAAAAGCACAGATTGTGCGCCAAAACACAATACCACATAACAAAACAACAAAACAACAAATCAGCAAAGCAGCTTGTAGTTGTGGCGGAAAACAGGATATTACTTCAAAATAAAAGCACATTTTTTGCACCAAAACACAATGCCACATAAATCGATACCAGAACAAAGCAGCTAAGCAGCTAGTAGTTGAGGGGGAAAACAGGATGTCACTTCAAAATAAAAGTAAGTTTTTTGATCCAAAACAACATCGAAACCACAACAAAACAGCTTTTAGTCGAGCCGGGAAACAGGATGTTACTGCAAAATAAAAGCCCAGTTGGTGCGCCAAAACACAGTGCTACAATACAAAACCAGAACAAAGCAGCTTCCTGATTTGCAGGAAAACAGAATGTTACTTCAAAATAAAAGCACAGATTGTGCGCAAAACACAATGCCACATATCAAAACAACAAAATCAGAAAAGCAGCAAAGCAGCTTGTAATTGTGCCGGAAAACAGGATGTTACTTCAAAATAAAAGCACAGTTTGTGCGCCAAACCACATATCAAAAGTGGAAGAAAGCAGCAGAAAAGATGTCATGGTGCAGTGAGCGTTGTTTGTGCGTGACCCCAGGATGCAGAGAATGGCAAGTAAGAGACAATGTATTACTTTGAAAGAGGCGTGGAACCAAAACAGGACACTCGGTCGACACCAATCGGCGATCCAAGACTGAAGGAGGGAGCAGCTGGAAGTCAATAGAAGTAATTAAAGGAGGAGCAGGTGTGCTGACAGGACATGGGACAGGAAGTAAAGGTGCTGCAAAACACAGACACAAAGCAGGAAACACTGTCAAAACAAGAGCACCAGGACAGGAAGTGATTCTGAACACAGGAAAACCCAAACATAAATTAACTGTCAGTAGCACTTCTGACAAAAGAAGCTTCCGGTTACACGGGAAAATCGATGTTACTTCAAAATAAAAGCACAGATCACGCGACAAAACACAGCGCCACAAAATCAGAACCAGAACAAAGTAACAAAGGAAAACAGGATGTTACTTCAAAATGAAGGTACAGTTTATGCGTCAAAACACAGTGCCACAAATAAAAGCAGCGCAGCTTTTAGTTGAGGTAGAAAACAGGATGTTACTTCAAAATAAAAGCACAGTTTGTGTGCCAAAACACAATGCTGCAAACCCAAACAACAAAGCAGCTTTTAGTTGAGCTGGAAAGCAGGATGTTACTACAAAATAAAATCACAGATTATGCGCCAAAACACAGCGCCACAAAATCAAAACCAGAACAAAGTAACGAAGCAGCTTCCAGTTCTGCAGGAAAACAGGATGTTACTTCAAAATAAAGGTAAAGTTTATGAGTCAAAACAAAGTGCCACAAATAAAAACATCGCAGCTTTTAGTTGAGCTGGAAAACAGGATGTTACTTCAAAATAAAAGCACAGTTTGTGTGCCAAAACACAGTGCCACGAATCAAAACCAGAACAAAGTAAAAAAATATATTTTGGTTCTGCAGGAAAACAGGATGTTCCTTCAAAATAAAAGCAGAGATTATGCATCAAAACACAGTGCCACAAATCAAAACCAGAACAAAGTAACAAAGCAGCTTCCGTCCGGTTCAGCAGGAAAACGGGAAGTTACTTCAAAATAAAAGCACAGATTATACGACAAAACACAGTGCCGCTATCAAAACAACAAAGCAATTTTTACAACAGGATGTTACTTCAAAGTAAAAGCACAGTTTATTTGTCAAAACGGAGTGCCACAAATCAAAACCAGAACAAAACAGCTTGCAATTGCGCCAGAAAACAGGATGTTACTTCAAAATAAAAGCACAGTTTGTGTGCCAAAACACAATGCTGCAAAACCAAAACAACAAAGCAGCTTTTAGTTGAGCTGGAAAGCAGGATGTTACTACAAAATAAAATCACAGATTATGCGCCAAAACACAGCGCCACAAAATCAAAACCAGAACAAAGTAACGAAGCAGCTTCCAGTTCTGCAGGAAAACAGGATGTTACTTCAAAATAAAGGTACAGTTTATGCGTCAAAACAAAGTGCCACAAATCAAAACAGCCCAGCTTTTAGTTGAGCTGGAAAAAAGGATGTTACTTCAAAATAAAAGCGCAGTTTGTGTGCCAAAACACAGTGCCACGAATCAAAACCAGAACCAAGTAAAAAAACATATTTGGGTTCCACAGGAAAACAGGATGTTCCTTCAAAATAAAAGCAGAGATTATGCATCAAAACACAGTGCCACAAATCAAAACCAGAACAAAGCAGCTTCCGGTTCTGCAGGAAAACGGGAAGTTACTTCAAAATAAAAGTACAGATTATACGACAAAACACAGTGCCACAAATCAAAACAGCGCAGCTTTTAGTTGAGCTGGAAAAAAGGATGTTACTTCAAAATAAAAGCACAGTTTGTGTGCCAAAACACAGTGCCACAAATCAAAACCAGAAAAAAGTAAAAAAACATATTTTGGTTCTGCAGGAAAACAGGATGTTCCTTCAAAATAAAAGCACATGTTATGCATCAAAACACAGTGCCACAAATCAAAACCGGAACAAAGTAACAAAGCAGCTTCCGGTTCTGCAGGAAAACGGGAAATTACTTCAATATAAAAGCACAGACTATACGACAAAACACAGTGCCGCTATCAAAACAACAAAGCAATTTTACAACAGGATGTTACTTCAAAGTAAAAGCACAGTTTATTTGTCAAAACGGAGTGCCACAAATCAAAACCAGAACAAAACAGCTTGCAATTGGGCCGGAAAACAGGATGTTACTTCAAAATAAAAGCACAGTTTGTGTGCCAAAACACAATGCTGCAAACCAAAACAACAAAGCAGCTTTTAGTTGAGCTGGAAAGCAGGATGTTACTACAAAATAAAATCACAGATTATGCGCCAAAACACAGCGCCACAAAATCAAAACCAGAACAAAGTAACAAAGCAGCTTCCAGTTCTGCAAGAAAACAGGATGTTACTTCAAAATAAAGGTGCAGTTTATGCGTCAAAACACAGTGCCACAAATCAAAACAGCGCAGCTTTTAGTTGAGCTGGAAAACAGGATGTTACTTCAAAATAAAAGCACAGTTTGTGTGCCAAAACACAGTGCCACGAATCAAAACCAGAACAAAGTAAAAAAACATATTTTGGTTCTGGAGGAAAACAGGATGTTCCTTCAAAGTAAAAGCAGAGATTATGCATCAAAACAGAGTGCCACAAATCAAAGCCAGAACAAAACAGTTTGCAATTGCGCCGGAAAACAGGACGTTACTTCAAAATAAAAGCAAAAAATATATGCCAAAACACAGGGCCACAAATCAAAACCAGAACAAAGTACCAAAGCAGTTTCCGTTTCTGCAGGAAAACGGGATGTTCCTTCAAAATAAAAGCACAGATATGCGCCAAAACACAATGCCACAAATCAAAACAGCGCAGCTTATAGTTGTGCTGGAAAACAGGATGTTACTTCAAAATAAAAGCACAGATTATGCGCCAAAACAAAGTGCCACAAATCAAAACCAGAACAAAGTAACAAAGCAGCTTCCGGTTCTGCAGGAAAACGGGAAGTTACTTCAAAATAAAAGCAAAGATCATACGACAAAACACAGTGCCGCATATCAAGACAACAAAGTAATTTTTAGTTGAGCCGGACAACAGGATGTTACTTCAAAATAAAAGCACAGTTTATTTGTCAAAACAGAGTGCCACAAATCAAAACCACAACAAAACAGCTTGCAATTCCACCGGAAAACAGGATGTTCCTTCAAAATAAAAGCACAGATTATGCATCAAAACACAGTGCCACAAATCAAAACCAGAACAAAGTAACAAATGAGCTTCCGTTTCTGCAGGAAAGCGGGATGTTCCTTCCAAATAAAAGCACAGATTATTCGCCAAAACACAGGATGTTACTTCAAAATAAAAGCAAATGCGACCTAGAAATTTGACTCAAGTGTTCAGTTAAGAGTTGAAAACAATAAAGTGTTTTGCAATCTATATTCTCACATTTAATGAAGAAAAAAAAATCATATATATATATATATATATATACACATTAACAAGGGCAGCATGGTGGGGGAGGGGTTAGTGCGTCTGCCTCACAATACGAAGGTCATGAGTAGTTCTGGGTTCAATTCCGGGCTCGGGATCTTTCTGTGTGGAGTTTGCATGGTCTCCTCGTGACTGCGTGGGTTCCCTCCGTGTACTCCGGCTTCCTCCCACATCCAAAGACATGCACCTGGGGATAGGCCCCTCCCACCTCCAAAGACACGCACCTGGGGATAGGCCCCTCCAACCTCCAAAGACACGCACCTGGGGATAGGCCCCTCCCACCTCCAAAGACATGCACCTAGGAATAGGCCCCTCCCACCTCCAAAGACATGCACCTGGGAATTGGTCCCCCCCACCTCCAAAGACATGCACCTGGGGATAGGCCCCTCCCACCTCCAAAGGCATGCACCTGGGGATAGGCCCCTCCCACCTCCAAAGGCATGCACCTGGGGATAGGCCCCTCCCACCTCCAAAGACATACACCTGGGGACAGGCCCCTCCAACCTCCAAAGACATGCACCTGGGGATAGGCCCCTCCCACCTCTAAAGACATGCACCTGGGGATAGGTCCCTCCCACCTCCAAAGACATGCACCTGGGGATAGGCCCCTCCTACCTCCAAAGACACGCACCTGGGGATAGGCCCCTCCCACCTCCAAAGACACGCACCTGGGGATAGGCCCCTCCAACCTCCAAAGACATGCACCTGGGGATAGGCCCCTCCCACCTCCAAAGGCATGTACCTGGGGATAGGCCCCTCCCACCTCCAAAGACATGCACCTGGGGATAGGCCCCTCCCACCTCCAAAGACTGAGGAGTTGAAGTACCTCAGAGTCTTGTTCACGAGTGAGGGAAGAGTGGACGGTCAGATCGGTGCGGCGTCTTCAGTAATGTGGACACTGTATCGATCCGTTGTGGTGAAGAAGGAGCTGAGCCGGAAGGCAAAGCTCTCAATTTACTGGTCCATCTACGCTCCCATCCTCACCTATGGTCATGAGCTTTGGGTTATGACTGAAAGGACAAGATCACGGGTTCAAGCGGCTGAAATAAGTTTGGGTCTCTCCCTTAGAGATAGGGTGAGAAGTTCTGTCATCCGGGAGGAACTCAAAGTTCGTCCACATGGAGAGGAGCCAGATGAGGTGGTTCGGGCATCTGGTCAGGATGCCACCTGAACGCCTCCCTAGGGAAGTGTTTAGGGCACGTCCGACCGGTAGAAACCCACGGGGAAGACCCAGGACACGTTGGGAAGACTACGTCTCCCGGCTGGCCTGGGAACACTTCGGGATCTCCCGGGAGTAGCTGGACCAAGTGGCTGGGGAGAGGGAAGTCTGGGCTTCTCGCTAGCCGACCTCGGATAAGCGGAAGTAAAATGGATGGATGGTGTTCAGGTCATTTAGGCAGACGAGGGTCTCCCTCTGCTGGACATTGTGGGACATTGCAGTTAAGCTTTGTAAGTCACAGTAGACAATCATGTACAGAGGCAATAAGTATGTTTGTATCCCTTCACTTTTTCACCGTCATGTCTATGAAGAAATGTCACAAGTAAATGGTCAAGCTTACAACAACGTTCTCTTCATTGACTCCGGTTTTATATACCTATGTATATATGATGTTTACCATTCATTCATATTTAGGGATGTATGCCGTGTTCCTTATCCGTACTGTGGAAATTAAGAAGTGAAAAACTGCATTTTGATTGGATTGTATATGAGTAAAAGCAGGGTTACTCCACTTTCTGTCGGTCGTTTTTTCTTAATAATGAGCAGCCAGTGTCATCTCACAAGACCCTTGGGTGCCGTGAATGTCAATCAACTGACCAAAGTCATGTCTTCACAATGGACTGACACACCCTCCACCATGGACTGACACACCCTCCATCATCGACTGAGACACCCTGCACCATCTACAGACACACCCTCCATCATCGACTGAAACACCCTCCACCATGGACTGACACACCCTCCGCCATGGACTGACACACCCTCCACCATGGACTGACACACCCTCCAACATAGACTGACACACCCTCCGCCATGGACTGACACCCTGCACCATCGACTGACACACCCTCCGCCATCGACTGACACACCCTCTATCATCGACTGACACACCCTCCGCCATTGACTGACACACCCTCCACCATGGACTGACACACCCTGCACCCTCGACTGACACACCCTCCATCATAGACTGACACACCCTCCACCATGGACTGACACACCCTCCACCATGTACTGACACACCCTCCACCATGGACTGACACACCCCCCACCACAGACTGATACACCCTCTGCCATGGACTGACACACCCTCTGCCATGGACTGAGGCACCCTCCACCATGGACTGACATACCTTCCGCGATGGACTGATACACCCTCTGCCATGGACTGACACACCCTCGGCCATGGACTGACACACCCTCCACCATGGACTGACACACCCTCTGCCATGGACTGACACACCCTCGGCCATGGACTGACACACCCTCCACCATGGACTGACACACCCTCTGCCATGGACTGACACACCCTCGGCCATGGACTGACACACCCTCGGCCATGGACTGACACACCCTCCACCATGGAATGACACACCCTCCACCATGGACTGACACACCCTCCGCCATGGACTGACACACCCTGCGCCATCAACTCACACACCCTTCATCATGAACTGACACACCCTTCATCATCAACTGACACACCTTCTGCCATGGACTGACACACCCTCCACCATCAACTGACACCCCCTCTATCATCGACTGACACACCCTCCACCATCAACTGACACCCCCTCTATCATCGACTGACACACCCGCCGCCATTGACTGACACACCCTCCACCATGGACTGACACACCCTGCACCATCAACTGACACACCCTCCATCATTGACTGACACACCCTCTACCATGGACTGACACACCCTCCACCATGGACTGACACACCCTGCACCATCAACTGACACACCCTCCATCATTGACTGACACACCCTCTACCATGGACTGACACCCTCCACCATGGACTGACACACCCTCCACCATGGACTGACACACCCTCCACCATGGACTGACACACTCTCTGCCATGGACTGACACACCCTCTACCATGAACTGACAAACCCTCTGCCATGGACTAACACACCCTCTGCCATGGACTGACACACCCTCGGCCATGGACTGATACACCCTCCACGTAATGTGTACCCCGGACCAAAAGGCCACCCAGGAAACCTTTTGGTCATTACGCCACAAGACCCACCTGCTGCAGCCCTCACGCCCTTGGCACCATTGGAAAGCCCGAGCCCACTTTTCTGGGAGTAGGCAGAGTCTCAGACCCATGATCTGCAGCTTTCATGGCCAGGAGGGATCTTTTTGGGGCCTTCCTCAAAAAGGGAAATGTTTGGGATAAAAACCCACATGGCCAACAGGGAGATGTCTTTAGTCCACCCCTGACCCCTAACTGCAAAAGAGACGCAGTTCTGAGAGTGGCACAAACCTCCTATAACCCAAACCCTAACCCTGAATTCTGACCCTAACCCTTTTCCTACAGGAAACAAATGTTTCTATTTTTCACATCTTAAGTGAATGCTATCTTGCGTAAGTCCTGGCCAGAAATCTGCCTTCTAAGAACTCCGGCTTATCAGTGATTCCCAGAGCCCAAAAAGGGTCCGCGGGCTATAGAGCATTTTCTATTGGGGCTTCAGTACTCTGGAATGTTCTAGTGAAGTAAAGTGAATTATATTTATATTGTGTTTTTACATAGTGAAATCCATTATCTAGGTTACATTTAAACCAGTGTGGGTGTCACTGGGAGCTGGTGGGTAAAGTGCCTTGCCCAAGGACACAACGGCAGCGACTAGGATGGCGGAAGCGGGGATCAAGCCTGGAACCCTCAAGTTGCTGGCACAGCAGTGACAGTTAGAGATGCTACCTCAGTAGAAGCACTTAAGTCCCATCTAAAAACTAATTTGTATACTCTAGCCTTTAAATATACTTTTTACATCAGTTGATCTGCCATCTCTCTTTCCTTCTTTGCCCCTCAGTCCTGCGTGGAGAGGTTACCAGGTGACCACAGATGAGGCACTAGCTGTTCAAGGTCGGGACCCGGCTATATGAATAAACTTTGTTTGGTTGAAGTGTCGATCTACGTTCCCATCCTCACCTATGGTCATGAGCTTTGGGTTATGACCGAAAGGACAAGATCACGGGTACAAGCGGCCCAAATGAGATAGGGTGAGAAGCTCTGTCATCCGGGAGGGGCTCAAAGTTCCTTCACATGGAGAGGAGCCAGATGAGGTGGTTCAGGCATCTGGTCAGGATGCCACCCGAACGCCTCACTAGGGAGATGTTTCGGGCACGTCCGACTGGTAGGACGCCACGGGGAAGACCCAGGACACAATGGGAAGACTATGTCTCCCGGCAGGCCTGGGAACACCTCGGGATCCCCCGGGAGGAGCTCGAAGTATGGTTGCTGATCTTCCACCTGGAGAGGAGCCAGATGAGGTGGTTGGTGCATCTGGTCAGGATGCCAACCGAACACCTCCCTAGGGAGGTGTTTAGGGCACGTCCGACCGGAAAGAAAAGACCCAAGACATTTTGGGAAGACTCTTTCTCCCGGCTGGCCTCCTCGGGATCCCCCGGGAGGAGCTCAAAGTAAGGTTGCTGATTTTCCACGTGGAGAGGGGCCAGATGAGGTGGTCCAGGCATCTGGTCAGGATGCCACCCGAATGCCTCACTAGGGAGATGTCTCGGGCACGTCCGACCGGAAAGAGGCCACGGGGAAGACCCAGGACACAATGGGAAGACTATGTCTCCCAGCTGGCCGGGGAATTGCCTCGGTATCCCCCGGGAGGAGCTCGAAGTATGGTTGCTGATCTTCCACCTGGAGAGGAGCCAGATGAGGTGGTTCAGGCATCTGGTCAGAATGCCAACCGAACACCTCCCTAGGGAGGTGTTTAGGGCACGTCCGACCGGTAGGAAAAGACCCAAGACATTTTGGGAAGAGTCTTTCTCCCGGCTGGCCTCCTCGGGATCCCCCGGGAGGAGCTCAAACTAAGGTTGCTGATCTTCTACGTGGAGAGGAGCCAGATGAGGTGGTTCAGGCATCTGGTCAGGATGCCACCCGAATGCCTCCCTAGGGAGATGTTTCGGGCACGTCCGACTGGTAGGACGCCACGGGGAAGACCCAGGACACAATGGGAAGACTATGTCTCCCGGCAGGCCTGGGAACACCTCGGGATCCCCCGGGAGGAGCTCGAAGTATGGTTGCTGATCTTCCACCTGGAGAGGAGCCAGATGAGGTGGTTGGTGCATCTGGTCAGGATGCCAACCGAACACCTCCCTAGGGAGGTGTTTAGGGCACGTCCGACCGGAAGGAAAAGACCCAAGACATTTTGGGAAGACTCTTTCTCCCGGCTGGCCTCCTCGGGATCCCCCGGGAGGAGCTCAAAGTAAGGTTGCTGATTTTCCACGTGGAGAGGGGCCAGATGAGGTGGTCCAGGCATCTGGTCAGGATGCCACCCGAATGCCTCACTAGGGAGATGTCTCGGGCACGTCCGACCGGAAAGAGGCCACGGGGAAGACCCAGGACACAATGGGAAGACTATGTCTCCCAGCTGGCCGGGGAATGCCTCGGTATCCCCCGGGAGGAGCTCGAAGTATGGTTGCTGATCTTCCACCTGGAGAGGAGCCAGATGAGGTGGTTCAGGCATCTGGTCAGAATGCCAACCGAACACCTCCATAGGGAGGTGTTTAGGGCACGTCCGACCGGTAGGAAAAGACCCAAGACATTTTGGGAAGAGTCTTTCTCCCGGCTGGCCTCCTCGGGATCCCCCGGGAGGAGCTCAAACTAAGGTTGCTGATCTTCTACGTGGAGAGGAGCCAGATGAGGTGGTTCAGGCATCTGGTCAGGATGCCAACCGAACACCTCCCTAGGGAGGTGTTTAGGGCACGTCCGACCGGTAAGAAAAGACCCAAGACATGTTGGGAAGACTCTGTCTCCCGGCTGGCCTCCTCAGGATCCCCCGGAAGGAGCTCGAAGTAAGGTTGCTGATCTTCCACCTGGAGAGGAGCCAGATGAGGTGGTTGGTGCATCTGGTCAGAATGCCAACCGAACACCTCGAGGTGTTTAGGGCATGTCCGACGGATAGGAGAAGACACAGGACACCTTGGGAAGACTCTGTCACCCGGCTGGCCTCCTCGGGATCCCCCGGGAGGAGCTCAAAGTAGAGTTGCTGATCATCCACGAGGAGAGGAGCCAGATGAGGTGGTTCAGGCATCTGGTCAGGATGCCAACCGAAACACCTCCCTAGGGAGGTGTTTAGGGCACGTCCGACCGGTAGGAAAAGACCCAAGACATGTTGGGAAGACTCTGTCTCCCGGCTGGCCTCTTCTGGATCCCCCGGGAGGAGCTCAAAGTAAGGTTGCTGATCTTCCACCTGGAGAGGAGCCAGATGAGGTGGTCCAGGCATCTGGTCAGGATGCCACCAGACTGCCTCCCGAGGGAGGTGTTTAGGGCACGTCCGACCGGTAGGAAAAGACCCAAGACATGTTGGGAAGACTCTGTCTCCCGGCTGGCCTCCTCGGGTTCCCCCGGGAGGAGCTCAAAGTAAGGTTGCTGATCTTCCACGTGGAGAGGAGCCAGATGAGGTGGTTCAGGCATCTGGTCAGGATGCCACCCGAATGCCTCCCTAGGGAGATGTTTCGGGCACGTCTGACCGGTAGGAGGCCACGGAGAAGACCCAGGACACAATGGGAAGACTATGTCTCCCAGCTGGCCGGGGAATGGCTCGGTATCCCCCGGGAGGAGCTCGAAGTAAGGTTGCTGATCTTCCACCTGGAGAGGAGCCAGATGAGGTGGTTGGTGCATCTGGTCAGGATGCCACCCGAACACCTCCCTAGGGAGGTGTTTAGGCCACGTCCGACCGGTAGGAAAATACCCAAGACATGTTGGGAAGACTCTTTCTCCCGGCTGGCCTCCTCGGGATCCCCCGGGAGGAGCTCAAAGTAAGGTTGCTGATCTTCCACGTGGAGAGGAGCCAGATGAGGTGGTTCAGGCATCTGGTCAGGATGCCACCCGAATGCCTCACTAGGGAGATGTTTCGGGCACGTCCGACCGGTAGGAGAAGACACAGGACACCTTGGGAAGACTCTGTCTCCAGGCTGGCCTGGGAATGCCTCAGGATCCCCTGGGATGAGCTGGACCAAGTGTCTGGGAGAGGGAAGTCTGAGCTTCCCTGCTCAGGACAAGTGGAAGAAGATGGATGGTTGAAGTGTAGCATTTTTTGCAGCAGCAAAACAAAGAGTTGATCCTCATTTAGTTTTCAAATATGAACTCTCTGAGTGGGGAACACTTGGCCTTTGTCTCACGGGTCCCTGCTTTGGAGCAAAGATTTCCCTGTTGCTGACCTGGAACAGCCTTTGTTGAGTTCACAACAGCGTCATTGTTTTCATGGGCTGCAGAAAAAAACACCAAAAAAACAGGCTGCTGACTTGCCATCCTGTCGGGAGTGTGTCTCCACTTCCAAGAAGCAGAGGGGTGTTGTTGCGGGACTTTGGAGGTGACTTAAAAGGGGACATTTCCACGCCGGTCGGACTGAGACAAGGACTAAGCACATCCCGGCACATTCCCAACGGCGCAGCAGGTAGACCTGACAACAACTCACTCTTCTTACTCGCCAGATGGACCAACAACTCAGCACTTTGATGCCTTTGGAAAAAAATGCCAAGGAAGGAATATATTCCATGTTATCTGCATGCTTTAATTTTGTTAATTCCATCATAGGATCTGGTATAATAGGTATGTGGGCTTGTTTTAACTTGAAATGCAAAATATCTGCTTACCTCCTATGGTTCTTTCTTTCACACCCGTGTGTATTTTTAGTACCTTGTAGGGCTGTCCCCATACCAATATTGTGGTACCGGTACCAAAATGTAATTCAATACTTTTCTAAATATAGGGGACCACAAAAACTGTCATTATTGTCATTATAGGAACAAAACATGTTAGTGTACATGAAACTTATGTTCATTTTTGTCATTTAGTCCTTAAAAAAAGTGTTGAACATACGAGACAACTTGTCTTTTAGTAGTAAGTAAACAAACAAAGTTGGTCCTAATTGGCCTAATTTGCCTAAATTGGCCCTAAACTGGCCCTTCAAACATTTTGCAAAGTGATCACTGCAGACAGTTGTTTGCCAATTTAGTCCTTGAATAAAATGTTGAACATACTAGACAACTTGTCTTTTAGTAGTATGTAAACAAACAAAGTTGGTCCTAATTGGCCTAATTTGCCTAAATTGGCCCTAAACTGGCCCTTCAAACATTTTGCAAAGTGATCACTGCAGACAGTTGTTTGCCAATTTAGTCCTTTAATAAAATGTTGAACATACTAGACAACTTGTCTTTTAGTAGTAAGTAAAGAAACAAAGTTGTTCCTAATCTGCCTAAATTGGCCCTAAATTGGCCCTTCAAACATTTTGCAAAGTGATCACTGCAGTCAGTTGTTTGCCAATTTAGTCCTTGAATAGAATGTTGAACATACTAGACAACTTGTCTTTTAGTAGTAAGTAAACAAACAAAGTTGGTCCTGATTGGCCTAATTTGACGAAATTGGCCCTAATTTGCCTAAGTTGGCCCTAAATTGGCCCTTCAAACATTTTGCAAAGTGATCACTGCAGACAGTTGTTTGCCAATTTAGTCCTTTAATAAAATGTTGAACATACTAGACAACTTGTCTTTTAGTAGTAAGTAAACAAACAAATTTGGTCCTATTTGGCCTCATTTGCCTAAATTGGCCCTAATTGGCCTAAATTGGCCCTAAATTGGCCCTTCAAACATTTTCCAAAGTGATCAATGCAGACAGTTGTTCGTCAATTTAGTCCTTTAATAAAATGTTGAACATACTAGACAACTTGTCTTTTAGTAGTGAGTAAACAATCAAAGTTGGTCCTAATTGGCCTAATTTGCCTAAATTGGCCCTAATTTGCCTAAATTGGCCCTAAATTGGCCCTTCAAACATTTTGCAAAGTGATCACTGCAGACAGTTTGCCAATTTAGTCCTTGAATAAAATGTTGAACATACTAGACAACTTGTCTTTTAGTAGTAAGTAAACAAACAAAGTTGGTCCTAATTGGCCTAATTTGCCTAAATTGGCCCTAAATTGGCCCTTCAAACATTTTGCAAAGTGATCACTGCAGACAGTTGTTTGCCAATTTAGTCCTTCAATAAAATGTTGAACATACTAAACAACTTGTGTTTTAGTAGTAAGTAAACAAACAAAGTTGGTCCTAATTGGCCTAATTTGCCTAAATTGGCCCTAATTTTCCTAAATTGGCCCTAAATTGGCCCTTCAAACATTTTGCAAAGTGATCACTGCAGACAGTTGTTTGCCAATTTAGTCCTTTAATAAAATGTTGAACATACTAGACAACTTGTCTTTTAGTAGTAAGTAAACAAACAAAGTTGGTCCTAATTGGCCTAATTTGCCTAAATTGGCCCTAAATTGGCCCTTCAAACATTTTGCAAAGTGATCACTGCAGACAGTTGTTTGCCAATTTAGTCCTTTAATAACATGTTGAACATACTAGACAACTTGTCTTTTAGTAGTAGGTAAACAAACAAAGTTGGTCCCAATTGGCCTAATTTGCCCCTAATTTGCCTAAATTGGCCCTTCAAACATTTTGCAAAGTTATCACTGCAGACAGTTGTTTGCCAATTTAGTCCTTGAATAAAATGTTGATCATACTAGACAACTTGTCTTTTAGTAGTAAGTAAACAAACAAAGTCGGTCCTAATTGGCCTAATTTGCCTAAATTGGCCCTAATTTGCCTAAAATGGCCCTAAATTGGCCCTTCAAACATTTTGCAAAGTGATCACTGTAGACAGTTTGCCAATTTAGTCCTTGAATAAAATGTTGAACATACTAGACAACTTGTCTTTTAGTAGTAAGTAAACAAACAAAGTTGGTCCTAATTGGCCTAATTTGCCTAAATTGGCCCTAATTTGCCTAAGTTGGCCCTAAATTGGCCCTTCAAACATTTTACAAAGTGATCACTGCAGACAGTTTGCCAATTTAGTCCTTGAATAAAATGTTGAACATACTAGACAACTTGTCTTTTAGTAGTAAGTAAACAAACAAAGTTGGTCCTAATTGGCCTAATTTGCCTAAATTGGCCCTAAATTGGCCCTTCAAACATTTTAAAAAGTGATCACTGCAGACAGTTTGCCAATTTAGTCCTTGAATAAAATGTTGAACATACTAGACAACTTGTCTTTTAGTAGTAAGTAAACAAACAAAGTTGGTCCTAATTGGCCTAATTTGCCTGAATTGGCCCTAAATTGGCCCTTCAAACATTCTACAAAGTGATCACTGCAGACAGTTTGCCAATTTAGTCCTTGAATAAAATGTTGAACGTACGAGACAACTTGTCTTTTAGTAGTAAGTAAACAAACAAAGACTCTTAATTAGTCTGCAGTAACACATTGTGTCATTTATACACCTATTATTTTGTACACATTATGAGGGACAAACTGTAAAAAATTGATTATTCATCTACTTGTTCATTTACTGTTAATATCTGCTTATTTTCTGTTTTAACACATTCTATCTACACTTATGTTAAAATGTAATAATCACTTATTCTTCTCTTCTTTCATACTTTCCATTAATTTTGGATGATACCACGCATTTAGGTAGCGATCCGATACCAAGTAGTTGCAGGATCATACAATAAAATGTAATACATAATAAACCAATTCAGATGTAAATAGTAGGTGTCGCGCTGTTATCTCTTTTAACATGTTTGATTTTCATTTCTGATCAAATGTAATAATCACTTATTCTTCTCTTCTTTCATACTTGACATAAATTTTGGATGATACCACACATTTAGGTATCGATCCGATACCAAGTAGTTACAGGATCATACAATAAAATTTAATACCTAATAAGCCAATAATATTATGGTTAGACAATACTGATGTAAAGGGTAGGTGTCGCGCTTTTTTCTGTTTCAACATGTTCTATCTACACTTCTGTTCAAATGTAATAATCACTTATTCTTCTCTTCTTTCATACTTGACATTAGTTTTGGATGATACCCCACATTAAGGAATTGATCCGATACCAAGTAGTTACAGGATCATACAATAAAATATGATACCTAATAAACCAATAATACAAACCCTTTTTCCATATGAGTTGGGAAATTGTGTTAGATGTAAATATAAACGGAATACAATGTAGTTGGGAAAGGGCATGTTCACCAGTGTGTTACATCACCTTTTCTTCCATAAACGTTTGGGAACTGAGGAAACTAATTGTTGAAGCTTTGAAAGTGGAATTCTTTCCCATTCTTGTTTTATGTAGAGCTTCAGTCCTTCAACAGTCCGGGGTCTCCGCTGTCGTATTTTAGGTTTCATAATGCGCCACACATTTTCCATGGGAGACAGGTCTGGACTGCAGGGGGGCCAGGAAAGTACCCACACTTTTTTTTTTTTATGAAGCCACGCTGTTGTAACACATGCTGAATGTGGCTTGGCATTGTCTTGCTGAAATAAGCAGGGGCGTCCATGAAAAAGACGGCGCTTAAATGGCAGCAAATGTTGTTCCAAACCCTGTATGTACCTTTCAGCATTAATGGTGCCTTCACAGATGTGTAAGTTACCCATGCCTTGGGCACTAATGCACCCCCATACCATCACATATGCTGGCTTTTCAACTTTGCGTCGATAACAGTCTGATGGTTCACTTCCCCTTTGGTCCGGATGACACAATGTTGAATATTTCCAGAAACAATTTGAAATGTGGACTCGTCAAACCACGGAACACTTTTCCACTGTGCATCAGTCCATCTTAGATGATCTCGGGCCCAGAGAAGCCGGCGGCGTTTCTGGATGTTGTTGATAAATGGCTTTCGCTTTGCATAGTAGAGCTTTAACTTGTACTTACAGATGTAACGACGAACTGTATTTAGTGACAGTGGTTTTCTGAAGTGTTCCTGAGCCCAT